>NC_056732.1:1015421879-1015501879 GCF_019279795.1 Protopterus annectens | reverse complement strand
GAGGGCTCCAGCAACATATGTCTTACACGTATTGATATCCCTCCTGCAATACAGTACCAACTTTTGCAAATGCCATAACCAGGACTGACACCACATGGCCACAAGATGTTAACAGTAAGCCATCCCACCTGTATTTATGTCTGGCTGGCATTGATAACATATCATGCAGTACAGTCTGGCTACCATAGTGAATGTACAATGTGTAAGCAATAAACAGTCCTAGGATACATATACACAGACACATGTATGCAGATACTTATATATGCATATATATATATCTACATATATATAGATATATATATCTACATATATATAGATATATATGTAACTACACATACACACACAGAGGTATGTCTAGGAAGATACATAATCAGAGGGTGCACACCATACTGAACAGTCAGTATCCCTACAGTTGCAACCTCATCCGATGGACAGTGTATAAGACACCCACACCACAGACAATTGTTGCCTGACACATATACCCACAGAGAAGTCAAAGGATGTAACACAACACACAGGTTTGTATACATAGGAAAGGTTTAGTTGTGTACTATTACAGTTGTATATGCCATGTCATATAGCTGATTATGCTTTGACATACATACAAACAGAGTAATGCAACACTCAAACAGATTCTTTATTACAGTAATCCAAAAACATCACTTCTGTTGGTGTCCATGCCAAGGCCTTCAAGTAGTACAACAGGAAAGACAGACTTGGCCACAGCATAACAAGCAATCCACAGTATGTAATGCAGATGTATAGCCCAGCGGCCTCTAAATACCCTCTGCATGCAATCTCTAGGGGGAATAGACCTGGGTTGACACTATGGGTGGTATCTGTCACATAATGCATAACTGAAGTCATCACAATCACACTGATGGGAGTAAGCAGTAGGCCAGCAATATTTACAAGGTGAAATGTATGGTAATGTACATCTGCATACCTTAAGGCAGCTTACTACTGGTAGTCCTCACATTTTGTAACACCCTGGGATACTTATGGTGCATACCCCCCATACACTGCCTTACAGGGGCATAGCACACTGTTACATACACTGACCTCTAGACTGCAGAGGTGCACACATGTGTTATGCAAATGAAGCCCACATATATATGGTGCATATGGTCTGTACACCATTATTTATTGACATCATACCTGATAACAAGCCAGTCAGATAATAGACTGCTGGACATGTTGTGTGTAGTAGGGGCTGTTTCTGAGGAGATTACTTAGACATTCTGTGTTTGTCTGTACAGTACTGTGGTCTGTGTATGTAGGGCAGTGGTCTGCAGCCTTCACTATCCAAAGAGCCATTCCTGACTCCTCACCCACCGAACTAAATTAATCGAGAGGCACAACAGCTATCTGACTCCTACAATGAAGATAGCAGAGCATGTACGGTTTCATATATAGTTATACTAACTATAATATAACTAAGTGTATAAGAACAATACCTAACATATGTCCGTAATTGTGTTCCTGTGTTGGGATTGCTTGATCTGTGTGTGTGTGTGTGTGTGTGTGTGTGTGTGTGTGTGTGTGTGTGTGTGTGTGTGTGTGTGTGTGTGTGTGTGTGTGTGTGTGTGTGTGTGTGTGTGTGTGTGTGCGCGTGTGCATGTGTGCATATGTGCATGTGTTGTGCGGTAGAGTGTCCATTAATCCTCAGAGGTACAAAGAGCCACTGCAGCAGGGTTGAAGAGACATGTGGCTCCAGAGCCGCAGGTTGCAGACCCCTGAGTTAGGATGATTGATGACTGTATGTGTATTGCACTTAAGAACTATGGGCTCTGTACAGACTGTAGTAGACACCATTGTTCTCTGTCCTGTTCTATCTGATGTTACATGCTGCTCCAGTGTTAAGCTTGTGTATCATATGTGGCTGTGGCTGCATTGACATTGGATGTGGGTATGCATTTTCTCACAGGTGTCTGCTATGCTGTACTGTGACCTGCGTGTCGAGCCCACTGTAATTGCAGTTACATGTGTATTCCCCCATACAATATGTATTCCAGTGTTGTGGCAGTCTGCCTGTAGTTGGCCCAGTGCTTTTGACATGCCTAGCAGCCTACAGTAAATACTCAGTGTGCTGTTATGTCCAGTTATTTGCAAGACATACTGCTGCCAGGCCAGCATAACTGTTGTGTATTTCTGACAAAGCAGTGGTATGCTGTACAGATGTATGTTATTATCTACTGAGTAGTATGTGGCCATGTGAACTCAGCACCACCAGGTATTATGTGTCTGGACAGACTGGCGTGTGTGTGTGCATACACTGTGTGGGCATATATACCCCAGTATTGTCGTGATATACCCATGTACATGGCTAGTAACATCCACATTGGGAGGCGTGGTCCACATGTCTCGCATGCAGGGGACATGTGTACACTTCTGGACTGACCACAGAGTGGCAGACTGTCCACATATAGTGGTCATATCCCAGCTGTAGTCCACAGGATCATTACTGTGCTAGCAGTGGGACTGTACTAGGATGTCTGTCCATAGGCAATGGTGCACATGTCTACAGCAGATGTGACCTCCCACACCCAACATGTCTGTTAAGACACCCCTATGACAGTAGCAACAGTCTACATATATACCCACAATACATCCATGATATCCTCTTGCACTACGGGGTTGGGACTATTGGTACTGAGGTAGGACTCTACTCCATGATCTGGACATATGGTAAACATATTTGTGTACACATATATCCACATATCTATGTAGATATATACACATATACATATCCACATACATATATGGAGATATATATGTACATATATATACATATAAACACTCAAACATATACACAGCAATGACTTCAACAAGTGGCTAAGCATCTGATATCATTCAAAGGGGTTACAGTATCTGTCTGCCTGGGACAACATGATGTACAAACCACGATGCTTTGCCAGAGATGGTCTGCACCTGTTGCCCCTGGGATTCAGGTTACTGGCTACAGCTCTTGGCACTCCTATAGTGCCTTATCTAGGCAAGGTTCAAAGGACAAAACCACCACTATAACAGATACAAGCATGCAAAACTGATGGTAATGCGACTCAATGCTAGAAGTCTAAACGTAAAAAGGCACTCTCTTGAGGCACACCTACAAATAGGGAACATCGATATCTGCGCAGTAACTGGGACCTGGTTCAGTGCTCTAGAGAGCACACCTGTAATATGTGGCTACAACCCTTATCACACATGTTGGGCAACAAACCAAGACCGCAACACTACAGGTGGAGGAGTGTCCATATTCATCAAGGTCATTCACACTTCCAGCCTAGTTTCCAACACAATGCATCTAAGATTCTCCAGATGTAACTAACACTAGGTAAGATTGCAATCCAAACTGTAGCTTGCTACAGATCCCCCTCCATGGCCCAAGGTTCTCACTATACCATTATAAACATACTGGACAATATTAAGATACAACTAAACACCATAATACTGGGTGATTCCAACTACTCTGTCATTAACTGGGAAAACAACTAATGTACCACCAACCTTTACCAACAGTTCCTGGAAGTTATACATTTGAACCCCCTGGATCAACTAATCCATTGTCCAACCAGGGTCTCCAATATCCTAGACCTGGTCATTACTAACATGGGAGTAAGATGCTCTACACCAGTGGTCAACCCCTCATAGGTCAGGTCTGACCATAAGGTAATCACCATTGACATCCACATCTCACTCCAACCCGCAAGTAAGCAAACCTCCATAAAAACCCTCTCCAAAGCCAACACCATGCTACTCAAGTTAGAAGTGACAAACCTCATGACACCCATGGAGATGGGAGCTGAAAGTGCAACTGGTGAATCCTACACTAAGACACTGTATGGGCACATCCACTCGTGCATGAATTGTGCCATCACAAATAGAACCGAGACATTGCCCTCCAAAAAAAGGAAGCCAATCTTGTGCTCCACTGCCATGAACAAACTATACAACAGAAGGAAGAAACTGTTGCAGAAAAAAGGATAATCCCAAAATGCAAACTGCTCCCTTACCAGCCTCAGTAAGAAGCTGATATCCCTCAAAATCTGCCACAGCTTGTTACATAAATATAATTGCCATAGATTCCAAAGACAACCACAAGGCATTCTATAGTTATGTTCAGGATCTAAATGGCAATGCTCAGAACTGCTCTGAGCTACAACAGAATGGCATTAAATATACTGATTCCAAGGAGTTTGCCAATATCCAGGCAGATCGAGTTAGTGCCACATTCACCCTCCTCTCACCCCCTAAAGGGCTCATCTCAGTACCAAAAGATTGCCAAATTCCAGTAATCATGTCCACACAGGTGGAAACCACCGTATCCACTGCTAGGAATACAGATCCATGGGACCAGATGACATCCTGGGCTGTGTACTACATGAACTACAAAATAAACCTGCATCTCACCTAAGTACCATGTTTAATCATAGCCTCACCTCAGGCTTCTATCCCACTGAGTGGTGCACAGCTACAGTTATCACACTCCACAAGGGGGAATCCACCTTGGATCCCAGGAACTACCGTCCCATCAGTCTGACGAGCCTGATCTGCAAGGGCATGGAATGCATTATCATGCAACTTATAAACAAAGACATTGGCAACCAGCAAACACTGGGCCCTACCCAGGTTGGGCTTGTGAAGGGCTGTCTATCTCCTGAACCTGATTGACTGCTTTGATTCAGTCTCCGGAGCTGTGGAAGAGGGTAAGACGGTCCTTCGACAACATCCCCTACTCTAGAGACATAGTTAAACTTACGAAGCTGGCCATAAACACCTGCTTCGCTCGATGGGTTGCCAAGTGACTTACTGACGGAGCCCAGACTGTAAAAGTAGCCATGCCCAAGTGACAATATGAATACCTCAGGGTCAGTCCTGGGACAGCTCTTGTTTGGCATCTACTTCCCTGAAGTATAGGCCAACACTATGAAACTCTGGCTAACAAAGTTCACAGATGACTGCAAACTGGGAGCCATTATTGCATCCCCAAATGATATGGATATTCTACAACATGGCTTTACAGAAACAGATGCTTGGTGCCAGAGCCATGGGCTCAAGCTTATTGCCAAGTAATGTATAGTAATAACCTTTGGAAATACCTTGTACCAATGAATTTCCACATAGGTGGCAGTACACTAACACCGAAAGTGTGCTGACAGACATAGGGACACAGGTGGACAGTGGTCTCACCTTTATTAACCACACTGCCACACCAATAAGGAAATCCTTCTATGTGGCACACCTCATCACTGAGGGCTTTACATCCAGAAAAAAGAGGGTAATTGTCCCACTGTACTCATTCCTCATTACACCCAGTATGAGTACAATGCCCTGTTTGGTATGTACCTCGCAAGACAGCTGCGATAGCTGGGAAGGCAGTGGAAATACCTCACTATAAGAATCACAGGCCTAAAACAGATGGCCTATGATGGCCGTGTAGAAATCCTCCAGCTATACTCTGTGGCATATCGTCTACACAGAGGCTATCTCTGTGCAACATACAAGGCTATGTCAAACCCTGGGAAATAACATCTGTAATATGTGAATGTACTGCTATGTACAGTACATGCATCTATGTGCTGTCATTACAGTAGCAAAGGGTATTGAGTGTCATGTCTGGGACACACAAGTATATGAGACCTGAACAGCACTGTTATTCGTGTGAATGAGTGACATGCAGGGGTAGCAACCCAGGATACGTGCTGTCACACTGGCATGTAGTGTAACATGGCGTTACTACTGTCGACAGTGCTGTCCCAGGGAAGGGTAGAGTGCTAACATTACTATTGACAACAAGTACACCTGTGGGCATAGCTGCACTCTGAGGGCTCACTGTCGTGCTCCTGGTGTGTGGGCTGTGTAACCGTATATATCCCCCACTGGATAATAATCAGACATGTGGAATGTAACTGTAGAGTACCGTCTGTACAGCACATGTTAGTGAGGGCTTACAACATGTAGTAATGGCATACATATTGTTGTCAAACATCCATATCTTGACACATTCATCCTATTGCATAGCTATTCCCCAAACTGGTGTCTGTCAGTCCCTCTACAGATGTGCAGATGGCAGGTATCCAGCTGGGATACATACAGACAACCTATGCTTGATTGACACTGATATGTGTGGCCAGCTGTGTACTACCTGTCACATATAGGAGACAACACCCTGTATAGGCCACATGCCATGGCTACACTACACTACCACAGTCAACTGAACATGCTTGGGTACAGGTCTCCATCACAGACACTAACTTAGTGTTATAATTCATGTTGCATACATGTCAACTGGATCACCTCAGTGGCCATGTGCAGAAGGCACCCAGAGGATTGGCTGATGCATGTCACTCTCACCCTGCCAGTCACTAACGTGGTGTCTGTCGATAGCTCACCTGCTGGCACATGGCAGGTGGCATGATACCAATGTACACACACCCCCTACACATCCAATCCTTCCATGGACAATAGTCAGGTACACAGCTATGACCACCTGCAGCAATGCACCACAGTATTGACACATGTATGTGTGCATTCCTGAGGATAGCATTGTTTGTGTATTACTACACCTGTAGTTGGGAATTCCATGACAGCCTTCACAACCATCTCCACTCCCATTGCCATAGTCAGATGTGGCCGCTGCTGTATTGGACATGTACCCTGTTACACTCCTCTCCCTAACAGCTACATGTGCCTAGAAGTACCAGCACAACAGTGTTGTACAAATGGATCGATAGGCATTGGAAACTCACTGAGGTCTGCCAAGTGTATGTATGTGTGCATGTCTGCATATCTGTAGGATACACCATTCCGAGGCCATATACTCCTCTATTACACTACACATTGCCACATAGCAGTATAGATAGTGTTGTCACTGCCCATAGGTGAAGCATTGCAATGCAACACCCTACTATACCTGTGGCATGTGCATTACATGCATATCCCTGTGGTACCACTGTTGTGATATACAATGTGTTGTATTGCCGTCATGGGTAATGTGTGATAGTGGGTATGTCAGAGTATAATGAATGGTTCCAGTGTGTACAATATCCATTGGGGGATGTGGGTGCTGTGTACACTGTCATTACACCATGGTACACCTGGTATATGTCCCACGTACCACTTTCTGGTGACCACTGTCACCATCAACCATACAGGTAACTGATAACAGGATACAGCCCAGTTATGCATGTGCTGTGTGCAGCCTACCTGTAACACATTGGACACACAGACTAGTTAGTTAGCAACAATAAGCCCAGGTCTCTAAGATGTGTGTCTGCCTGTTATGTGTCTGTCAATGTGTATATGATGGTATGACACACTATGTATTCTCCATATACAAATATTAAATCCCCCATTACCATATTGTACATGTCTGTGGATGTTCTGCATGTAACATGTAACCTGGTACACACCTCACCCTAAATGAGGTGTGGTGTGTGCAATGAAAGCCACACAGTTCAGTAGCACTACATACCTAGGTAGGGGTCTAGTCACAGTGTTGCCAAGTAAGGATGTGTGTGTATGTGGATGGGTTGACATAAGGGTGTAGATTATACATGTCCTAGCAGGTCATCTGTCAATGTGGCACAGGCAATAACTGTTATACAAACCTGTGACATGTGTGCAGCTGTACACCAGATGTGTCACGGCCATGGTGTCACCACAGTGCCATAACCCTTGTGGAATATGACTGCAAACCATCCTCCTGCTGACACGTGTACACCTACAACACAAATGGATAACATTATGGAGATCACAATCAATCAGTGTTACTAACAGCTGAAATGCATCATAGCTGCATGGCTACACTACCTGACATATATGCATTACACATTACCCCTGATAACATCTTACACTGCAGAACATTGCAGCACTCTATTACAGTCACCGTGTGCATCAGAACCATAATAGCCTGTCCCTGCATCGATGTTATGGATGACAGGAATGTGGCAGAGGTATCATCATATGCACATGGTGTGTTGCTGGTTTGTCAGAGGCCAAGGGTGATCCATACATTTGTCACCATGTGTGTGGGTGAGGGGTTTAGTTCTTTGATTGGGGCGTGGTGATGTGGTGTGTGTCAGTATGGGGTTGCCCTAGGTGTGGTTGCATAGTGTGTGGGTTTGCATGCACACCGTTCTGCCATGTGGTGCCCTATACAGGTGTTGTTGGACAGCTGCAGACCATACCTGGCAGGGTGTGCAGTTCACCGCCTCCGGACATGAACACGCTGACTGTGCCTGCCAGGGATTCCATGGCCACGTGCAGGTACAGACCTCGAGGTGCTACTCTCCCCTGATGTTGACAGATGTCCGCTGGAACCATGTCCCACCTGGGACTGGCCAAGGCCATGTGCATGAGGCCTGCTGTGGTGTGGTGTGGACATCATACCCAGTGGTGTGCTGGGGCTGGTACTGCCACTACAGGAGCGGCTTGACATCCTAGCACATCCACGTTGACCTCCAGCTGCTGATGTTTCTGGCCTACGTTCATGAGGCCGTCCCACCACTCCCACCATGTGCTCAAGCATGGACATACCATGGTCAAGGAGGCCCACCATCTCACCCCACCATCTATCCATGACCTTGGTCTGTTCACGGAGGGCAGCAGCAAGTTCACGGATGTTGTCACTTACAGATGAGAAAGAAGCCCTCTGCAGCCTCAGGCCCTGTCTAGTGTACATTTCCATATGTGCCTATGCCTCCATTATGGCCTGAAACATGCTCCTGGTGGTACCAGTTGTGGTGCCTCTGCCAGGGGTATGATGACCAGCGGCCCTCCCATGAGCGCTATGGTACATCTGCTAATGTGGTGCCCTGCCGGACATCCGGCTATGCTGATTGTGACCCGACAAAGTTGGCATGGACACCACACTTTCCAACCGCCAACTGTCCCTCTTCTATGGCCACTTGTGATGGGGTTTGTAGGGGCACTGTAACTGTGTGTGGGCTTGGGGTGGCTAGGAGGGTGATGACAAATGATGGCATAGTGTCGGCCTCTGACAACCCCTCCTGTGCCTCAACAGTGCCATCATCATCAGTGTCTGTATGGACACCAACCTCAGACTGCATGCAGGAGGGACCCTGACCCACCTCGCCACCTGTGAGGGAAACAAACACACACTTTAAGATCTGTACAGCATTGCATAATAGTACACACATTTACACACACACACACACACACACACACACACACACACACACACACATACACCTACACACACTGACAGTCCACCTTACTACCTCCCTGGGTTTACAGACAGTCCCACATTGTTACATATGTTCCGCATACTGCATGGCACTTGCTAACATACATTCATTAATACTACCCATTAACATATTATTCTTCTCCATGCCTACAGGTGTGATCACAACACATGACCTGTTACTCCATCACCTCCCTGACTTGAGTGGAGTAGGTTATACATGGCCTCACTGCTGTCATCCAGTATTACCCTGTGTATGTCCAGTCATGGTGTACATGGTCCCTATATGGTTGGGGCTGCTGCATTCACTACATACATATATCGGGTTGCGCAGTGGTGCAGCGGTTAATGCTGTCGCCTCACAGCAAGAGGTTCTCCGGTTCAATTCTCGGCTGGGGTGCCTTCTGTGTGGAGTTTGCATGTTCTCCCTGCGTTCACGTAGGTTTCCTCCAGGTACTCCGGTTTCCTCCCACATTGTAAAGACATGCTTCTGGAGCATTTCTCCCCGGGCCTCCGCTGAAAACAGGATCTGTGGAATCTAGTTGGACTTTCCCGGTCAACAAATGTTAAATAAAAAATAAAAATATGTCACACACCAGAGTCTCATACTCCAGTCTTGCTCAGTCCATGCCACATCTGCTCCACAATCAACCTATCATGTCGACAACAGTAATATCTGGATACACTCACTGGTGTGCTCTGGTAATTCCCCATTGCATTAGTAGTGCTGCATATGTGGGTAGCCGGTTATCTATCTGCTGCTGGCAATATAATGTGTATACCTGGTGTGGACTTTCCCTCCCAATGCATGTTCCATGCTACAGACCTTGTTATGCTATCTGCTGTTCTGTGTTCACATATCAGACAGGTTGTCCTGGTGTCTCATGTGTCACTCCATGTACATGTACAGCACAATCCCAAGGAGAAGTACTGCCATGTGATCAAACCCACTATCATCTGTGCATACATGGACACCCACACAAACAGACACACATGTACACACACATCTGACATGCATCGACCACACTCCACTCCACCTGATTGCACTTACAGGCACAATTAACAACCCCCACACACACCTACATATGAGGTTGTACAACTTTTGTACACACAGTCCATTACCCTTCTGTCAGCATGCATTACATATGGTACTCAACAGCATGCAGTGCAACTATATGACTTCATGCTAGCGCCATTATACATGTGTGTGATGCATGGGCTGTGTTGGTAGGTGATGGCCCTTCCCCTTGATAACACTGCACCAATGTACAAAGTGTTACTGTGGATCTGTTCTGCACCCTGCCTTGTACTGTGCACCATACCTCAAAGGTGTACAAACCACTGCTGCATATGTAGTACTGTGTCAGTTATGTCAGTTCCAATGCTCACAGCCCCTATGTGTTAGAGCAACTCATACCTGGGATGATATGTGAACAGATGTAATTTGTGAATGCCTGATGTCTGCTTTACAGATCACATCAGCAGTGCATTTATGACCAATGCAAAACTATTACACTGACAACCACCAGACCTTACCATGGCTATGGGGGGTGGGTGCCCTACACATGTCCCACAACTCTGCATGGTTGCAAGGTCTATTCATGTGCATATCCCTTGGAGTGCACACACTGCTGTCACTATTGCTGTGGGGTCAGGGTTACATCTGCCACAGTTACTTCACCTGATTGTGTGCAGATACAGCCATTCCTAGCATACGTAGGATCCCTGCTGCAGCGCACTGCTGTGTCATGATGACACACCCTCCCCACCTCCAGCCTTTTTGCAGATGCTTGACAATTATGGCCTACATGTGTCAGTTTGCAATGTCTCAAGACTGGGACACTACTTGCAACAGCCTACTACCAGCTAATTATGTGGACTACAATACTATGTTATGACATAGTGTCGATCTGTAATGGTTGCTGTTGTAATACAGGTATATTTACAGTTGTAGCACCATATGAGGGTGTTGTTTCACACATGTCCCTAATGTAGGCCATGTGTCCTGCCATACTTCTCATCCCTGTGGACACATTTCACAATGACAGGATGTTAGTTATCTTGTATGTGTCTGATGTACCCTTCCAATACCCCATCATGGTCTCTACTGTGATGCAGTGCATTTCACAGCAACAAAACCTGAATATGTACAGCATGCAGTATGGGTATGTGTGTTATATGTGTGCATGGAATATCCCACAGCTATTACATGCCCGGTGTACTGTCAAGCATGAACATGAACCATACTCACCGGCTTTAGGCTGATGCCTTGTTGGTATCCTGGAGGGACCTACATAAGAGTGTGAGAAAGTTGATGTCAGTGGCCACAGCTGTGGCATTCGTAAAGGGTGAGTGCAGCATTATGGTACATCAACAGTAGAAGTCCGCAATACTACAGCTTATGCACAACTGTTTATTACACAACAACAGACTATGTATATGACATCTCAGATATGCATGATGTACCTGTACAGATGTGGATGCATACACAAGAGTGGTCTACTGATGTGCCCTGGGGCCTTACCTGCATGATCCTCAGCCGGTGTGTCTGTGGCACCCACCTCCACAATGCTCCCTGCCAGTTGTTGGTTCTGCAGGTGGCCAGGTGCCACAAGGCTGCTGAGAAGCTCCTCCACATGGGTGAGGGGTGGATGAATGGCATGCCCCCCTGTTGTGAGCTGGTCCACCCATACAGCAGGTGCACTCTGACATACATGGAGAAGCAGGTCAGAGCAATGATGCCGGACCTGCTCATAGCTGCGGTTCTGCAGGCCGACATCATTGACCCTGTGGACTAGATCATTCCACAGGGCGGTTCTCTCCTGCTGATCATGGGCTGTCCGGCTGAACAGCAGTTGGTAGTGCTGTATCATGTCTTCAACAATTACATCAGTTTCTGCGGCACTGAATGGTGGCAGTCTGGTGTGAGCCATCTTTCCTGGAAGACATAAAGATGGAAACAGGTCTGAGCAACTCATACAGCAGGGTTACCATAGTTTTTAATACACATCTCTGTCTCCCTCTACCATATCAGCTACAACAAACCGTTCACACAATGCAATTGGCATGTCGACAGTTTACCTACCAGTGAGACATAGGTTGTATTGTACCACGCTTTGTGCTATGTGTTTGTACCATGCTTTGTGCTATGTGTTTGTAGCCATATTCCCTGTGGGACGCTATCTTTGCTGGCCTGTTACAGACTATTTCACCTGCATGCCATTGTCAGTGCCACTATATATATATGTGTGTGTAAATATATCGTGTGGGTTGTTTATATACCTATATCTATATGAGTGTCTGTATATCTGTAGACATACATGTCTAATTATATATCACACCGATATTTATCTATATGTGGGGGCATACAGACATCTGGTCCACATTCTGTAACTCTCTTTCATTCACAGCTGCAATGTTCTGCCTTGCTACAACACAGACAGGTGTCACATGTGAACACAGACTAACATTAGGGTGGTATATATGGTGAGAGATTGCTGATAAGCCTATTATACACCTATGGCATTTGTGCATGCTACATTACACATTAACATGACTGTCCTGCAAGTGATGTACTCTGACACCCATGTGTCTATCATGACGGCTGTACTTCCACCATCAGCTATTGCCCACACTAACATACCAAACACAGATATTATGGCTTACATCTTTGTCATTCATTGCTGATCTGCACAGTTGGCAGTAATGTCCCACTGCCTACAGGTTCAGACAGTATTGTCCGGAGCAGTTGTTCAGAAGAACTTCATTACAGGGACAACTACAGATGGCACATAAAAATCATTCCACATCATATATCCTATTATTCTATACCACATACTACATTCAATTAAATACATATATGTTTTACATACCTGTACATTTTTTTCTGACAGCTGTGACAGCTTTCTGTTGTTTAATTTTTTTTTTCTGTGTGTGTCTCTCTCTCTCTCCACTAGAGTGATTGAGCTGTTTTGAATGGATTGCAGCATGGCTTTTGTAGGTGATACACATGATCAGGTGATGGGCTCTGCACCAATCAGTGTGCAACAGTTGCTAGCTGCATGCAGCCTGCTGTGTAGTACTTTGGATAACCACTGTCATGTGGGCATTGTCCCTTAACCTTTCCAGTATGGAGGACATCCTTCCTGTATGTGGGTAGCAGTGCTACAGACAGCAGGTTGCAATACCTCTTACAGCAGGACTTGCAGACACAGGCCAACTACACATTTGTATGAGGTTCCATACAGACAGAGTGAGTAGTGTTGTTATGTGCATTGTATATTGCTGGTCTTCCAGTGTTTGTGTGTACATAGTAGTTTAAGATGGAATGCAGACTGTCTGCATAGCTGTCAACTGTGGGCCTATCCACATGATGGCCAGTGGATTGTCTGTTTGGTTTTGTCTGTGCACCACACAGGTCTTGTCCTAGATATATCACTGGCAGTCTGTCTGTTGCATGCTATCAGCACATGGCTACATCCATTTGTGTTTCTGATGTCTTATTCCTGCACAAGGATATGTTGCAACAAATTCTGTAACATCAGCAATTTCCAGGGTGTGTAACAGCAATATTGCAAGTATGGCCCTGTATTCCTGCCTCTGTCCTCCACATATATGGCAGGCTTTGTCCTGCTGTGATACAGTTAGGGGTTGTTAGGTAATGGACTATCATTATTTACTGCTAGCATTCCTGCTATCATCCCAGTCATATCGTGGACTCCCACAAAATATGTTGGTCAGGGTCCATACATGTGACAGATACATTGACATTACCACAACTAATACATTTCCCCCTAGGGCTCGACTACAGTGTGTAATTGGAGGCTGCTGAACTACATCTATAACTGCTGATTTTTACTTATCTTGAAGGCAAATCCTTCCTCTACTGTTGTACTAATTGAGGGCCTTGGCCTGGACAGCATAGTATATTATATATCCACATTGCTTGCATCTACTGTTTTGTGTGGACCTTACATTCATCACTGATTACATATTTCAAAATGTATGTGCTGTAAGTAATGGCATACATTATTGTATAGTACACAAATAAAGGTTTTCTGTGTATGCATACCTGTGTGTCGTGTCATGTCCTTTGAATTGTGAGTGGGTATATGTTTAATGTAAGTATTCTCATTTGTGGGAATGGTTGCCACACTACACATTTCACAGGTGCCAGTTACAGGGCTTGTGGCTGAGGGATATACTTTGCACCCAGTACTTCCACACTACTTCTACATATGTATGGCTACTAACACCTTTTGACTGTGTATATGTGTATGTACCTATATATATCTCATATACATATATATATATCTCATATACATATATATATATATATATATATATATATATATATATATCGATTTCTCTCTCTCTCTCTCTCTCTCTATATATATATATATATATATATATATACTGAACATATTTGTCAATGTATAGATGTGTGTGCATATCTTAGCCATTGTAATGTGTACTTCTTCCACACTGTACATTCCCTACAGTAGAATGACTTTTCTGCATGATATGTTACAGATATTGCCCTGACATTTTCAGGTGAATTGGATTACTATTAAAGCATTGTAGCTGTGTTGTGGAGGGTCCTGAAGTCAAGAACTGCATGTGGTGGATATTGGATTGCACAGCATATCCGTTAGGGCTGTGGAGGGGGGTAACATAGCACTAATTACCAGGTATCCCTCATTTGAGCCCCCACCCCCATTAATAGTGCTTATGGTCTGTTATGTTGTAGTGAGTGGTTCAGGATTTTGTTCCCATGTGGAAATGCTATGCACATTTCTATCTGTATATATATATATATATATATATATATATATATATATATATATATCTACATAATTATATATGTAAACCCCTATATATATATATATATATATATATATATATATATATATATATATATATATATATATATATATATATATATATATATATATATATACACATATGAACATATTTATCTATCTATATACAATTGATGTTATATGATTATTTGTGAGTCAAACATATATATATATATATATATATATATATATATATATATTTATATATACACACACACATATAGCTGTCTGTCTGTCTGTCTACATTTACAGATATACATCTGTCCATATGTCCATGCATGTTCGGCTCATAATTTTGGCCTGTACCTCATTCTCTTGGCAATTGACATGGATGATCTCAGGATTGAAGTCAGTAACTTGTGCCGACAGTTTTGTGTTTCAGACTTCATATCCTTCAAAACATGTGTTTTAATACAGATAACTGTGTAACTAGCAACGTTTTAAGTGTATAAAAGCAGTATTTGACATATATCCCTATTTGTACCACATTTTGGCACACTCTGTCCAGAATTATTGCATTAAGAGGTTGTGTGGTATGATATTACTACATTTCCTTTACTGTTGACTGATTGTGCTGGATGAGATGTTTGTGAAAACATCAGGGTTATGTATATCTGCCATGGCTTAGTGGTAAATCACTTTGTGTGTTGTGTGCAGGGTCCTGGGTTTGAGTCTCACAGAGGCTGTTTATTTTGTTGCTGGGCAGAACATGGGCCATTGGATACAGAGTGATTAAGGCACTTTAAAGCAGTTGTCAGCGGGTTTGTGCAGGTTTGCGCAGAGGTAAGCACTGCTAACTTCCGATTACAGTTTCTTATACTCAGCTTCTATCTTGCTTAATCTGTGTAGGTAGTGCTTACCCCCACGCAAATAGACTTAAATCCGCTTACTGCTGCTTAAAAGTGCTTACTCCCGCTTACCCCCTTGCTAATTTCTTTAAAAGAAAAGAAAAAGGGGTTGATAGGACAGTGGTGAAAAAAGGGGCACAAAGAGGGAAAGACAGTAGGGAAAATAGCCAGGGATGTGCAGGAAGGGTGTAGGGAAGGTTCATAGCTGCCCATCTCTTCTACAGCAACAGCTGTGCATATACACTGCATTTGGAGGTAGATTTGGACACTCAATCCTCTGGGTGGGGGGTGAGGACAACAATAATAAGTTGTGATGCCAATTAGACTGGATTACATGTGTCCAGTGGACACGTGTGTGAAATGGACAGCTATGTATGGGGCGAGATTTTTTTGTGGGAACAGATTGCCCTTTTTTTCTTTTTCAGGTGAGAGTGGGATGTTGGGGAGGGGTAGTAGGTATATTTGGGGGGGTAGGTTGGGTAGGTTGACAAACAAGACACATACAGGGGTGGTATATGACACATGTGAGGGGTACACATCTTGGATGGGGAGGGGTGTTTGGAAGTCGCAAGCCCATGATCCCCCAAATGGAAACAGTGGGACTGAGGTCCCCTCCCTGTGGGCAGTCACCACTGCACCTTCACAGCCCCAAAGGTGGCTGTGCTGGGGGGTGGGTAGGAGGGGCAGGCTCACCCTCTAATTGTGCCATGTGGCCCTCAAGCTGATGTAGTTGGTCTCGAAACTCCCTGTTGTGCTCTCTACACACCACGGCCCAGACATGACAGTGGGTGACAGGTACCTCTCTGCCCCCGCTCCCAGGGAGGGGGCCAAGCCCCATCCCCTGCGGCAATTCCACCCGAAGGTGGTGCAAGGCCAACGGAGGAGGAGGTCTCAGGCTGGGCCCCAGACGTGCTGGTGCCAGGTGCCATGGCCAGTTGAGGTGGGACAGGTGGTGTTGCAGTTTTAAGAAAGATAACAGTTAGTCATAATCAACAGTATTCAGGATTAGTTATAACAGCATGCATAGGTATTCCCATTGACCCAAGACACCAGTTTACAACAGTTGCAGATCAAGCAGAACACATGCATTTATGGGACAACAGTGGCCATTACAATAGCATGCAGGTTTCATTGATGGCAACAAGCCACCAATATGGGAGTATTTTAACATGACACATGCATAGAACCAAATGTGAATATTTATAAACCAATAGGGCATATGTCCCAACAAAATTTGGAGTGCACACATACCCATTGAGGTGGGTTATAAGGTTATTGTTGCACATATGGAGGGGGTGAGAGAGGTCAATTACCAACTAATATATCCCTGTAGTTTTCTCAACTTTCTTAGTCACTGCAGTGATCTGTCCCTTATATGTATTATTACACTACCCAATGTTCTTACTTTGTACAGTGGTATGTTTGTAGATTAGTATATGCGTGGACTGTGTCTTACGTATAGTCTACACCTCTTACCTGTTATACCTGTTGAGAAATTCTTTGTTAATATTAATTGACAATTTCTACACATACTCCCAGATTCCATGCTTGTAGACAAGTATATATGTGATGTGTTGTACCTACAGTCTACACCTCTTACCTGTTATACCTGTTGAGAAAATCATTAACACTACCTGACAATCTGTACACATACCCCCAGATTCCATTCTTGTAGAATGGTAAATATGTGACCTGTGTTGTACCTACAGTCTACACCTCTTACCTGTTATAGCTGTGGAGAAAAACTTTGTTAACACTACCTGACAAACACTACACATACTCCAAGATTCTATGTTGATGTTATACACATACCTAACAATCCATTATTGCACACACTCTGGTCAAGGCTTGACAGGATGCAGGTGTTAATGTGACATGTTTTGGAATAGCTGTCATACACTTTGGGTGAGATGCTACAATGACAGGTTTGTTTCCATATACATTCTCTTTTTATGTTCAGGTCTGGCTATCCATTATATGTCAGTATAAGCTGCCTACATTTCTTGGATCATCACACTGATTTGTTAGGGGAACAGATTACTGGTCAGCAAGCTTGGGCCATTTATCTGAACATGCTGAAAAGATCAGAACAGTTGAGGGGTATGACTATGTATGCAGCTGACCACTTGAACATTCTGCCACAGTCTGTACAGTTGATGGTTATGATTATGCTTACAGCTTACTATCACTCCCGGGACTCAAACCCCTGCTGTGTGTGGTAAAAATATTACAGTTGACATCACAGTATACTGTGCTATCAGGGAATTGGTGTAAAGCATTCCAATGGTTTCTGTCTAAGTCTCCCTCAGTTGTTCTATATGACTGACCTCTTGGGACTTCCAACATTGTTATACTGACCTGCCTACACATTTTACTTGCATTCAACAGTGTGGGTAACACTGCTTAATACAACAGTACTATTTATAGAATGCAACACTACAACAACATATGTAAGCAGGATGTACACAAGCACTCCAGGGGTTATACTTTATTCACAAGATATTACACCTTTATTTCCACGCAACCTATATGACAGTCTTCCTGCTATATTGTCTGGTTTATTCAGCACATCCAATACACAATACATTTTTATACTGGTACAACACTTTCCAGAACTGTTATCTTTATTTGTTATGACAGTACATGCAGGAATATTACTAACCTGCCTCGCGATGCAGCCTTTGCAGCCTAGCAGCATGGGCTTGCTGGTTCGCAGCCCACTCATCTGCAGCTGTCAGGGAAATACAATGATATTTAGCCATTACCTATCCATAGTATACACAAGCTAGGCAATCATTATCTATGTAGTAGAATGGGTACTTACTCAGTGCTGGGGCATCGGCCATCTGCCTTGCTTCATAGATCCACTGGTCCAAGAGATTACCCCTCTGCCACTTTAGGTCAGCATGGTGATGCTGACCTGCTCACTAGTCCGGAGGATACCAGTGGCACAGGTGAGGTCACGGGCGAGACTGTCCCAGGCCTCCAATTTATACAGAGAGCCCTGGTACTGGCCCTGCAGTACTCTCTCCTCATTTACCAGGAGCCATACCATGAATCTGGACTCCTGGGTGCCCCAGTACTGTGCTGTGCTGTAAATCGACTGCCTTCCCCTACTCCAGCCATTCTGCCTACAGTAGGGAGCTGCAACTAGTTATGAGAATTATTGGCGCCTGTGGGGTTTAAATACACCTGATTTCCCACACTTTCCCATGGTTGGATGGTTTTGAAAAGGCTAAGCTATGGGCACACCTACTTACCTAATGTTGGCATTGCTTAAAGGGGTATACCACTGGGCAGATTGAGTTAGTCGGCCTACACATTGCTTACCCTAACTACGCTGAGCTGTGCAATGCTTAGCGTTATTTAATATTTCATTTGCATTATATTTTCTTTTTGGCATTGCTGTATTATTTGTTACATGTTATATATGTGTCTGGTATCCATGATTCATGTGTACATACACTGTATGGGGTCCTGGGGACTTCCACACTTTATTAGTATATCACCTCACATTTGGCCTTCCTGCAGTACTCCAATTCACATATTTATGTTATGTAGCAGGTTACAACAGCACACTGTACGTAGATTCCTTTCACATGTTCAGTTTGATTTTCCTGTGGTGAGGATTTCTTTGTTGGAACCTCAATGTTATGTACTGCTATGATGGCTGAGTGGTTAACTGCTGAGACTGTAGTGTACAGGGTCTTGGGTTCAAGACTTGCAGGGGCTGTTTACTTTGTTGCTGGGCAGAACATGGGATGTTGGATGCAGAGTGATTAAGGCACTTTAAAGCAGTTGTAAGCGGGTTTGCGTGGGTTTGCATGGAGCTAAGCACTGCTAACTTCCGGTCACAGTTTCTTACACCCAGTTAGCTTCTCCTTTGCTTAATCTGTGTAGGCAATGCTTACCCCTGTGCAAACACACTTAAACACGCTTACTAGTGCTTATATATGCTTACTACTTCTTATTTGTGCTTAAACATGCTTACTAGTGCCTTATTCATTATGACACTGACACTTCACATGTGCATTTAATGCAGTGCTCCAATTCATAAATATATGTTATTTTGTGGGTTTTGCGACAAAAATATTGGTTATAATGTGCTTTGCCCTGTAAAATAGGCTGTGCTGCAGTGGGACTCGAACCGGGAATGCCTGCTCATTAGGCGAATGCTCTGCCCACTACACTATTGCTGTGCTGCTTCATTTGCATATGTCTTCCTTGTTATCCTCTTCAGTCTTTTAAGCTGCTTTAACTGTAGCTAAGCAATGGGCACACCTGCGCACCTACGGTTAGCTGTACTCAGATTTAAAAAAATAAATAAATAAAGGGGTTTATTCTTTTGATTTTTATGTTCTGTTGCTGTTGTACACATGGGGGACTGTTGGTGAGGATATGCATTCACCTATGAGCAGTCTCGCTCATTTATTTCCATTTTCTGCTGTTTTACATTGCAGAGGCATGTTTATTCTGAGAGCTCTGCTCTCAGACACACCCCCTGCACTCGTACACACTCTGTGTAAGCCTAGGAGGTCGGGCAGCGGGCCTTCATTAATATGCATGGCGCACTGCTGTCCTGCTGCTACACGCACGCTTCCATGCAGGACTAAGTTAGTCCTGCACCGCAGATTAATGAATCCGGGGATAGTATTTCAACACACAAAATGTGCAGGAATATAATAGATGGTGCAGATATTGAAAAGCATTTCAACATACAAATATATACAAATATAACAGAGAACATGATTACTGTAAATTGATGGTATGTTACATAGCCATAACATTGTTATGGTTAGTAGGGGAAATACACAATGTAGTTTTATGTATAGATATTTGGAGTCATATTATTCAGCAGTATGTGTTTGGGATGATAAGTTGTGGATCAGCCATGAGTGAAGCAAGAGCAGTTCCAGGTGTCTCAGTGGTATTGTTTAAGTTGTGCTTTAAAGGTCTTATGGTCATGATTTTGTCTACAAGCAAGAGGTAGAGAGTTACAAAGTCTGGAAATATTTGCAGAGTTATTACATTTTGCTGTGTTAAGAAGTGGTTTATCGGTTGCACGTAGTGTTCTGCTTGGTTGATATCACCAAAGTATGTTTCCTAGGCCTGGATACTGGTCTAGGTTGCAGAGAATTTTGTTAGTAATTGCCAGTTGTGAATGTGATAATAGTGAGGTGGAGCCAAAACATAGTTGTAAGGAAAGCCAGCGATGGGATTTGTAGGGCATGGGCATGCTAGCTAAAAATTTAGCTATATTATTATAACATTGCTCTAGGAAACAATGTACTGTACTTTAAAAAATAAATAGAGCTCATTAGGTAAAGGTTGGAAATGTAAAATCCAATGTAGAGAATATAAGCAATCCAACAATCCAACCACCACACGAAGGGATGCAAAAAATAAAGTTTAATGAGGTAAGCACTTTCACTATAACTGTAGCTTCATGAGACCACTGATAAAAAGTTCCAAAAAACTATTTAAACAGTCAAACAGTGATGTCAGAAAGCATTAACCAAATCAGCATTCACATAAAACAACACACCCCCTTAAACATACAATACTATAATATTCAGTAGTAAAACTTAAAACCTTTCAGCTCACAAAACATAAAAACATTTAAATATAAAATATATAATCAAAATATTAAAACTAATAAGGCAGCGTCCTAGTCCTTAATTTGGGCTTCAAAGACACTTTGCCATTTAAACCAGGAAAAGTGGCAGCTTTAAACCAAATTATCCAGTGTAACTCTGCACAGTCTGTTCTAGATTTAAAGACCCCCCTCTTGCATTAATAGTTATAGCCTCTAAGACTGTAAACTTCAAGTCTGTAACAGTATCAGTAAGATCTGGCTGGGATAAATGACAAACCTTTATTCAAGACATTCACTTGTTCAGAGCTTAAGTCACAAGATGACAAATTAAAGACTAAGTTACTATGTTCCATCTCTTGAAATCTACCTGACTCTGCGTTTGGCTCTGATAAGGTCTCTTCAACGAATGGCTCCTGGATCTGCCTCTCTTCTGTCTGTCTCTGATAGGCAGGGGATTCCTTAGGGAAAAATTTCTCTGGCCAGTTGAGGCTAATGGCAGAGATGCAACACATGCTGTATAAGTACTGGCACTGCTATTACTTCAGAACGTATAGTTACCTTTCCATGTAGAGGCTGTTCAGCTTGCATATATGTATGGACTACCAGTTATATTGTTTCTCCTATCACCAAACGTTGTATTGATTTTAATTTTTATGCAGACTGTACAACTGAAAATGTGATCTATTATGCTGAGTGCTCTCTCTGTCAAGCTTGCTATGCTGGTAAAACAAATTGTAGTTTCAAGGAGAGGATACTTGAACATGTTAATTATATTAGGAATTTGGATGAACACAGTGCGTTACTGAAACATGTTATCAAAAAAGGTCCAGGACATAAGTTTAAGTTTACAGTCTTAGAGGTTATGACTATTAACGCAAGAGGGGGGACTTTAAATCTAGAACAGAATATGTAGAGTTACAGTGGATAATTCGGTTTAAAGCTGACATTTTTCCTGGTTTAAATGTCAAAGTGTCTTTGAAGCCCATATTAAGGACTAGGAAGCTGCCTCAATAGTTTTAATATTTTATTGATTATATATTTTATATTTAAATGTTTTTATGTTTTGTGAGCTGAAAGGTTTTAAGATTTACTACTGAATTTTATAGTATTTTATGTTTAAGAGGGTGTGTTGTTTTATGTGAATGCTGATTTGGTTAATGCTTTCTGACATCACTGTTTGACTGTTTAAATAGTTTTTGGGCCCTTTTTATCAGTGGTCTGATGAAGCTACAGTTGTAGTGAAAGCACTTACCTTATTAAACTTTACTTTTGCATCCCTTCATGTGGCGGTTGGATTGTTGGATTGCTTAATGTACTGTACTTTGTAAGTTTATTAGTAATGGAGCTGCATAGAGAAGTGATGGAAGCAATAGGGAGTATGCCAGGTATTTTTGGTTGCTGGGGTGAGGTATGATTTGAGTCTGTATAATGCTCCTAATCTTTTGGTGTTTTTCAGTGGCTTCTCTTATGTGGAAGTCTAACTTGAGGCTTTCATCTATTGTTATTCCTAGAAGTTTTGCATTAGACACCTCTTCAATGATGGTTAGATTTAACATGGTTAATGCAAAGTGGGATTTTTGTTCACAGAATTGTTTTGTAGTGAATGATTAATTTAGAATTTTTGGGGGTTTAGGAGTAGTTGTGAGTTGCTCAGCCATGATTTGACAGAGTGAAGGGATTCCTGGGTGTTTTGTTGTAGTTTGTCTAGATTGTTTGCAAAGCAAATTGGAGTGGAGTTGTCAGTGTATTGCATACTGTGGCATATTTTGTAGCTTTGTAGAAATCGTTTAAGAATATATTGAAATGTAGCAGCCAGAGTTTGGGGGACACCAGCTGTTATAGGGAGAAATGTGGAGTAAAATTATTTCCATTTGACTGCCTGACATCTATAATTGAGGTAGCTTTTAAACCAAGAGGAATGGAGTATGAAGACCTAGAGTACAGAATTTTTAAATAAGAAATTTGTGCAAAACAGTGTTGAAAGCTTTTGAGAGATCAAGGAAAACAGCTGATACCAGGTTGCCATCATTTTTATTTTGATTTACTGTTGAGATAAAGCTGAGAAGAGCAGAGGTGATGCTATGATAGGGACAGATGTCATGTTGAGTAGGGGCTAAGAGATTACTGTCTATTAGGAATTTGACTGTATGCATTTTTCAAATATTTTGAGAGGGGGACAGAATGACTATTGGCCTATAGTTAGAAAGGTCAGTAGAATTTCCTCCGTTATGTAATAGTAATATATATGATTTCTTCCACAAGATAGGGACATACTTTTCTTTTATAAAGGGATTTATTAGTATGGTTATTCGGCAGGCTATTGATTCAGCTGGAAGCTTTAAGTTTTCTGAAGACAGATTATCAAGGGCTGGTGGTTTTTACTCGACTAAGCAGTTTTGATGGTGGAAGTGGAGACTGGCTGAAATGAGAAGCATGTAACAGGTCTTTCATTGTTTATGGGTTCATAGGTATCTACTAAGCTAATGACCACTGGGACCTTTATAAGCCTAGCCATGCAACCCAAATGTATCCCTCAAGTTATTGTGTCTTAGAGGTTATCTTCAGGGGTGTATGTTAGTTAGGGCATGATTTAATGGATGCCTCTATCCAGCAGAGACACAGGTGTCAGACCAGGGATGAATTTCTGATATCCCATCTACTATTCCAGGTTGCACTTGAATAGAGTTAGGGAAGGGTACTGTTTCACATGGATGGGAAGCCTATTTCAGAGACTGGAGAGTCACTAAGATACATATCTCTTTCTCCAATATGTCCTATTTAAGTCACAAGCTAAGGTTAACTCCTTAGATCTAGTAGTTCTGGTGCTATTCATTTTGAGGATATGCAAAAGATCCATCAGAGCGGGATCCAAGGATGCCTTGTATGCCAGGCAGAAATTGCTTTTCGGCAGTCTGTAGAAAACAGAGTATAGAGGTAAGGCTTTGAGATGATCTGCACAGGACCTTGTGTTTACTCCTTGTATTCTTTTTGTGAGGAATGTCTGTGGACTTTCCAGTTGTTGCATAAGCCTGGTCAGGGAAATGCAGAAGGGAGCATTATACTCAATGATGGGTCTGATGAAGGCTGAGTACAGTGGCATGATGACTTCCCTGGACCTAGATGCCATGGCCTTACTTATAAGTTGAGAGGCCTCAAATGATGTTCTTACTACCTCAGACACATGCTGGTCCAAAGCCAGATAACGATCTACATAAGTACTTGAATCCCTGACTACTGTGTATACGTTTAGGGATGTTTTATCAATGAGCTTTATCATGTTTCCCTGGGTGGCTAACCTACCAAAAGTTACTATTATACATTTCTTGGCACTGAGTTTTAAGCCATGGCTTTGGCATCAGCCATTTCCCTGTATTAGACCTTCCTGTAAGATGTTAGTATCTTGGGGTATTTCTTTGATTGCTCCTAGTTTGCAATCATCTACAGACTTGGTAGGCCAGAGGCCCTTAACAATAATCTTAATTTCTGAAAAATAGATGCCAAAGAGGAGTGGATCCATCACAGAGCCAAGGGGGACTCCACTGTTGTCCAGCCTCTTTGTGGAGGTTGTCTCTCCAATCCTAATATCCGGGGTCCTGACTGTGAGCCAGGATACCTACTGAGTTACACAGGGGTTTATGCCTAATTCTATAAGTTTGTTTACAGTGATCAAGTGGGGTATTGGATCAAATGCCTTAGCTAGGTCAGAGTAGGCAGTATACACCATTTTGCCCTCATCCATTGCCTTGGTGATTTTCTCAATGAAGTCCACTAGGTTCAGTAGGCATGACCTGCCTTCAAGAAAACCAAACTGGGTTGGTTCCAGTGTCTGAAGGGTTCTTATTTTTCCATGGCTTTAAATATGAGACTTGTCAGATTAATGGGTCTGTAGTTGCCGGGATCTGTTAATGGTTCACCTTTATGCAGTGAGATGACCATTGCAGTCCTCTGTTCAAATGTCATGAAACCTGTGCAGAGTCATATTTCAAGTTATTCAGGAGGAGCCATTGGATACTATTGGGACCCATCAAAGCTGTATTCTTGACCATAGTTTGCATACCTAAGACCTGCTCCCTACTGATAGTTGAAGGGGTCTGTAAGATGGTATTTCCTGAGGGGCAGCTGGGGGCAAGAGGGAGGTACTGTCGGAGCTGAATTTACCAGAAGATTTGCTGTATCTCCCTGTTCCATGAATGTGGCTTCATTTACCAACAGTCTGGCAGATTATTATGTGCTGCCTTTTAGGTTTTGGATAAAGCTAAATAAGGGTTATAGTTATCCTTGGCCTGGGATGCTATCTTTACCTCAAAATTTGCTTAGTTGGCCTTAATTAGTCCTCTTAGTTGTCTATTCAGTTTGAGGAGAGAGGTTTTATGGTTTTTAGTGTTACACTTCCTAATTTTAACTGTGGCATTTCTTTTGTATAACTTGTTTAATTTTGGATTCTGCCAGGGTGGTCTGTTTTTTCAATTAGCCTTGGGCTTACTTCTAGTAGGCAAAGCAGCCTCTCTGCAGTCATTGACATGGTTGTACACTGGGGTGGTTGCAGCATTCCCCCATATTTGTGAGTACCAGGTTCAATATGTTTGTTACTGTGGTGGTGTATGAATTAACTGCTCCAGGGTGTTTGTGTTTACAAAGTTTAGGAAACTCTGCCTGCAAATTTGTGATTGTGTAGGATTTTCAGTTTATAGACTGATAACTAAAGTCTCCCATGAGTATGGTATTTGGTTGAATGGGGAGTATCTCCAATAGGTCTAAGTATGAGCTATGAGTTTCATGGGACATAGAGGGTGACCTATAGCTTATTGAGATATGGTATGGGAATTTGTCTATCGTAATCTGGATGTGGAGAAACTGTAGTGTGTCATCCTGTTTAACCAATGTAGAGGTATGCTTGCTATTGATGTAGATCAAGACACCTCCACCTTTAGTTTCTGTCTGTGCAGTTGCTGGTCTAAATGTGTGGAAGGCACTGAAGCTTTGCACTGCCGGGGTACTCTCAGCAGCTTTAAACCATGTCTCAGTAACTGCACAGATGTCCACATTCTCCAACATGACAAGAGCTTGGAGGGAGTGGAGCTTCTTGTTTAGACTCCTGGCATTCAGCAGTACTTTTTCGATTTCCTTGGGTAAATTTTGCTATGCTATAAGGTTTATCAAGTTGACATTGCCTAAAATGACTCTGTGGGGGAGGACAAAGTTTTAGCTAATATTTGAAAGCCTAGAGGGGATAGTTACAGACCATCCTTGGGAAAGAAATGCGGTTTGTTAACCATGTCCTTCCACATTGATGAATATTGTATCCTCCTAGAATGTCAACAAAAAATTAAATCAATTATTAAAGTCAATCATTTTCTGTTCATATTGTGGTATGGCATCATCCTTGGTGAAGGTAGAATTTTACTCAGTGCTATGTGCATACCAGCCTGTGACACATAGTCTGAAAGCCCCATAGTGTCTCTCTTTATATAAACTAGGGAGGTACATCTCAGGTCATTTACATCTACATGGACTATGACTGTATCATACTTGTACCTGTATTGCAGTGACTTAAGTGCATAGTTCCATAGGTAAGTGCTATGATAGCTACCTTTGTGGGCCATTTTAAGCCTAGCCAATTTCCCTTTTTGTGCTGAAAATAACCTATCCCATTTGGTTACAGATTGGCCTTACCCATCCCATAGTCAATAATTATATATATTACCCCTAATGAGAATAACTGAGATAATACCATATATAATTTGAGGGGACCCATGCATGGGATAAAGCATTTAAGAACTGCATCTGCCCATTAGTAGTAAAGGGGGCAGTCCTGGGGTAAATTTTCTGTTTCCTATTCATTGATCTAAGTTGCACTTGAAAATGGACAGAACTGAACTCCGTTTTATGTGGATGGGGAATCTGTTCCATAGCACTGGTATCCTCTGCAAATTATACCTGTTATTATGCACGTTATATGCATGCATAATTTGGATGATCCTGGCCCCTGATATACAATTGACTTATTTTGTCCTTGTTCAGCCTGGTGAATGGGGCATCAGTATGTCATGCAGTGGGATTCATTATGGCTAGAGTCTTGGTAGTGTATTGGCTTATCTTATTGGCTTGGTAGTTGAGGCTCTAGTGTGTATGGCTGTATGTGCAGTGTTATGTGTTGCTTTTATTGAGTGCTTTCAAGTTTTCTGAGGATAATTTTTGCAGGTAGAATGTCTGGTAAGTCTTTGCAGTTTGGATAGACTGCATTTAAGTACCTGAGCATAAGTAGGTCTATGTGTGGGGTGAGTACTATGTGTGGTAGGTGTAGTGTATCTGTTTTTGACAACCAGACTATTATGAGTGTTTGTATGTGAGAGTTTTGCCTCCAGAGACATTGTGCCCATACATCTCTCACGTACTGTATTTGTTTCTTTGAGGATTACATGGTTGTCAGTGAACATGAGACAATTGTTACACTGGCTCACAGTATCAATATCCACCAAACTGGCTGCAGAGAAATTGAGAAAGTGCATATCCATGATGTCAGGTCCTTTACTGGATAAGCTAGAAGGGAACAGTACACAAGGGGTTAATAGTGGTTGACTACAGGTGCTTTTGGGACTAGAGACTAGACTAGGCTATATAATGCTAAATTCAAGGAGCAATACTCCTCAATGGGCAGATTAGCTGCTGTATGCTACTCAACGTGCAAAGTAGATGCTCCACTCTCATCAAGTTATTGGTACAGTTTCAGAGGTGGTTTTATAGGAAAATTTGGTTTCTACGTATTTGTGTCTATACAGGGCACTATAAGCTGCCACTGAACAATAACAGTGGTGCAAAAACAAGCCAACTGTATACAATCACTTAAAATACAGGAAAGTGGCTTGTAAGCTCTCTGGCCAATAAATGATTACACTTGCAGTTTTCATATGTGTTTCCCAACTCACATAGACTAGGTCAACTTCTACTGCCACTGGATGGAGTTTTCCAGTCCTCTTAATGTAGAAACACAAAAAACTTGCTTGAGAGTATAATGCTGCAGTAAGACATCTTAAACAAACTACCTGAAGAATGAGATTTTAAGTATCAGGGACCTTTAAAATGATTTAAAGTGCAAAATCAACAAATAAAGCAAAAATAAAGCAGTAGCATTCTAAAACAGTTAATTGAAACGCAAAACAATAAAATAAATCTCTTCTCTACCAAGTATGGAGCATGATTAATCCAGGACCCGCTCAGAGTGCCATGATGGTGCCAAGCAGAAGGGAGCTTTAGGAAAATAAGCAGGAGACAATTTGTTGTAAGGAAGGTTTATGCAAGAGCAATACTGGTTTTCTGAGTTGGTACTCAGTGTTATGGATCTATGGATAACAATGGGTGAGAAAAGTAAATAAATAGGTTACAGAACAGGCAGCAGCAATGAAAGAAGAGTGGGAGGGACTTTGGAATTCAGATTACCATAAGAAGCTGAAGCCAGTGACACAGCCTTCTTGAACTACAGTAGGGAAAGTGTTGGAGGGCTAGGGAAATGTTCAAGCTGTGATAAGAAAACTAGCTAGGGAGGGATCCAATCAAAGAAAGCCAAAATTGGAGCTCTAGTCCTATGACTCTTAGCTACAAGTCAATGACCCCAGGTAGATTAGAGTTTCAGAAACTTTAGCTTAATATCTCAGTGGGAACAGGGGCAGACACAAAGGACAGGGGAAAACAGTAGCAAGGTAAACAGAAATGCACTAGAATACAACTTTAAGCAGATAAATGATAAGTGAAATGTAAGAATCTACCAGCAAAACTGGAATGTAAATAGATGTAAAAGCTCTGAAGCACCAATCCAGGAGCATAATTTACAATGGTGCCACTACTGCAATCATACCTCTCAACCTCTTAGCAAAAGAAATCTGGACAAAGCCTAAAGTAATGGGGGGGGGGGGGGCAGAGGCCCAAAAATAGGGATCGATTTTAAATATTGTTCTTATAAACTTATAATGTTTTTAGAACAGAAAGATTTGTGATAGAATGTATTTAATGAAGGATATGAAGTCTCAGACTGAAATGTATGTCACTATATAGTGACTTCAGTCCTCTGTGATGTGCCAGAAAACCACAAATTTTATGAGGAACAGATCAAAAATATGAGCAAAAATCTGGACATTCTGCAAAAATCTGGACAGTTGACAGGCATGACTGCAATCCCACTACAGACTAAGACACTAGACTATGCATAAACTTACCAGTAACACTGTTTATGGAAAATCCAGTAATAAATCACTAAATGAGGTTCAAATCTGGCAGCATTTAAAAGTTCTGCCACAACTAAGAATGAAATTACAAGACTAAGGCCCCAGGTAGGGTTTAAAATACAAACAGCTAGATTTTCCCAAGTAATTCTACTTATAGAGATAGAAGTACAGTATAATGTATAAAAGATGCTAAGATCTTGCTGTAATTCACAATCTTCTCACAACTGTAAATGAAGCTACAAAAGGTTCCACAACAAATTAAGATAATGCAAACAAATAACTTTTTTGGCTAAAACATGGAAAAAAGCAGAAAAATACAAAAAAAGTAACACCACACAGGTAACAACTTAAAATATTTAAGCAGACTAGAAATAAAAGCTCCCCCCCCTTTTTGATGAAGTTTGTTTCTCTTAGTTCAGAGCCTTCCACCCCTCTCAATGTCTTGAACAAAAGAATAAAACATAGCACAATACTCAGAATACACATAGGTTCATAGGTTCGTACTAGGCTATCTGCCCTAGGGCATTTATAAGCCTAGCCAGAGTGTGTGTGGCTTTCACCACCCCTTAGGATGAGAATACTATGCCCATTTAGGGTTTAGTTTACTGTGCCTCTGTCTAGTAGTGACACAGAGATGACCCCCGGGGTAAACCTACGATCTCCCATCCACTCATCAAGACTTCTCTTGAATAGAGTTAGTGAGGGGCTCTGCCTAACATGGATTGGGATTCTGTTCCAGAGTGTAGGGAGCCTCTGGGTTATGAATCTGTCCCTCCAGCAAGTCCTATTTATTTCTGTGTTGAGGTTTAAGTCTCTTGCTCTCGTGGCTCTGATGGATTTGGATTTCCTGAGGTGGAGCATGTCCATTAATTCCGGATTGGACATGGCCTTGTACGTTAGGCACAGGTCACCTCTGAGTAGGCGGTATGCGACTGAATAGAGCTGAAGTTTTTTCAGTCGGGCAGCATATGACATGTTTAAGACCCTTTATCCTCTTGGTGAGGAACTTTTGGGGTCTTTCCAACTGCTGCATGTGTCGGGTAAGATACATCCCAAATGGGGCATTGTACTCAATCATTGGCCTAATAAGAGAAGAGTACAGGGGCACAATGACCTCTCTTGATCTAGATGTGAAACCCATCATGATAAGGTGGGCAATATAGAAGGTCTTCCTAACCACTTTGGCAATGTGAGTGTCAAATGAGAGGTTACTGTCAACCTGGGTCCCTAGGTCCCTGATTACCTCTTCCGTACTTAATGGATACCACCTATGTGGTAATTTGTGGGTACCTTGTTTTTCCCAAAGGGTATGACTATACATTTTTTGGCGTTCAGCTTAAGGCCATGGCTCTGGCACCAATTATCCGTTTCTATGAGGCCTCTCTGAAGGATGTTTGTGTCCGCTGGAGTATCAATTATGGCGCCCAGTTTGCAGTCATCTGCGAACTTTGTCAGCCACAATCCTCCTATGTTTGCCTGTACCTCGGAAAAATAAATGCCGAACAAGAGGGGTCCCAGGACTGAGCCCTGTGGGACACCGCTTGTGACTGGCTTAGAGTCTGACATAGCTCCAGCAACTCTGACCCTGTGGGTTCTGTCCTTGAGCCAGTTTGCAACCCATCTCGTGACATATGGGTTTACATTTAAGCTGGTGAGTTTGTCTATGATTCCCGAGTGGGGTATTGTGTCAAAGGCTTTTGCAAGGTCAAGGTAGGCTGTGTGAACTGCCTTACCCTCATCAATGGCCTTAGTGACGGTTTCAAAAAGTCGACCAAGTTCAAAAGGCAGGATCTGCCCTTGACAAAGCCGAATTGGGTAGGATCCAATGTCTGTAGGTCCCCAATGTCTTTGTTTATGAGTTCCATAATGATCCTCTCCATAGCTTTGCAGACCAGGCTTGTCAAGCTTATGGGGCGGTAATTTCCAGGGTCTGTAGAAGCACCGCCTTTGTGAAGTGGGACCACTGTTGCCGTACGCCACTCTTTGGGTATCCTGTAGTAAGGCTAAGATTAAACAGCAGCCTTATGTGTGGGTTTAGTTCCTCTTTGAGTTCATGTAGCACACAGCCCAGGACACCGTCCGGTCCCATTGATGCTGTGTTTTTCGCTTTAGAGAGGGCGGCTCTCACCTGGGCATCTGAGATCTTAGGGAGGCTACACTCTGCTGGGATAGTTATTTCTCCTTTTGGGGGGGAGGGGGAGGAGAAATTTGCACTGAACCTGTCTGCCAGAATGTTGGCAATGTCAGTGGGTTCAGTGTATTTTGTGTCATTTTGGACTAACTCTGAGCATATCTGGGAGTTTCCACCCAGGTTTCTAACATAGCTAAAGAAGGCCTTGTGATTGTCTTTTGTGTTTTTTGCGATTTTTCTCTCAAAGTTGGCCTTGGATGATTTTATGAGTGATAGTAGTTTCTTGCTAGTACTGATCAGAGATGCCTTCCCATTTAGGGATTTTGCTCTGTCATGTAGTAGCTTCCTCCTTCTGTTGTAAATTTGTTTATGGCTGGGATCCACCAGACCGGGCGCCTGCCTTTGGGGGAATGGGTCTTGGTTTTATTTGGGATTGCATGATCCATGCATTCTTGAAGGTGCCCATAGAAGGCATTTGTAAAGGATTCAGCAGTGTGGGTTGTGGTTTCCACTGGCCCAGGGACCTTGAAGGATACCACTTCAGTCATAAGAAGTGTGAAGTTTGCTTTTGAGAAGTTCTTCACTGTGGTCTTTTGTGCAGGGGGTAGCGGGATGTGGATTTCCAGTGAGATTAATTTATGGTCTGATCTTACCAATGAGGGATATACTTCTGGTGTGGAGCATTTTGTCCCCATGTTTGTGATGATCAGGTCTAGTATATTGTCTCCTCTTGTGGGAATGGTGACTAGTTGTTCCATCGCATTTGAGTTTATGAATTCTAGGAACCTTTGGGCTAGGGTGTTTGGGCTTGAGTAATGTTCCCAGTCTATGTTTGGGTAGTTGAAGTCTCCCAATATGATGGTATTTGGAGAGACATTCATACTCTCCAGTGTCTTCAGGAAGGCTGTGTGGGGTTCCTGAGTTTGAGAGGGTGGTCTGTAGCATGCTACAAATTGTAAGGCAGTTTTGCCTATGGTTAGTTGCACCTGGATGGTCTCCGATGCTTCGTGCGTTGCCACTAACATGGAGGTGTGGGTATCTTTGATGAATATGGATACTCCCCCTCCTTTTGTGGTTCAGTCCAAGTTTTGGGGCCGGAAAGCATGATATGAGGTAAAACCTGATAGTGCTGGGGTGCTCTCAGGAGCCTTGAACCAGGTTTCAGTCACTGCACAGACATCGATGTTCTCCATACTGAGGAGGGCTTCGAGGGCGTGCATCTTGAAGTTTAGACTTCTGGCATTGAGCAGCATTACCTTTATTTTTTTTCCACTTGTGTTTTCTAGGGAGGTAGGTTTGTCATTTGAGCCTTGCCTAAAAAGGCACTATGGGGTGGCAAGAGCCTTGGCCAATATCCGGAAGCCCAGGGTGACAGGTGCAAGCCATCCCTTGAAGCAGCGTGGCTTGTCGAGCATGTCATCCCAAGCAGACAGACATTGGATCCCCTTAGAATGACACCAGTAATTAAGCCAATTGTTAAAACTGATCATTTTGTCTTTGTATTGTGGCATCATTCTTGGTGAGGGTAAGATGCTGCTCAGGGTCAGGGTCATACCGGCCTGGGCTACATAATCAGAGAGCTCCTCTATGTCTCTTTTCATGTAGTCCAGGGAGGTACGTCTCAGGTCATTCACACCGGCATGTACAATGACTGAGTCATATTTGTACTTGCTGTGGAGTGACCTGAGTGCTTGTGTTATGTGGCGGATTCTAGCTCCCGACAGGCAGCTTACTGTGACCTTTTCCTTGTTCAGTCTGGTGAGCGGGACGTCAGTGTGTCTGACTATGGAGTCACCTATTACAAGTGTGTCTGGCATGTTGTTTGGCCTTAAGGGCTGTGACTGTTTAGCACACTGACTTTGTGATCTATGTGTTGCATGTGCTATGTCTTGAGGTGGCGGTTGCTTGGGTGTCTGCTTTGGAGGCCTCTGTTGTTTTGGTAGATTTTTAATCAGCGCCTCCAAGTATGTTGTTGTGTGTTTATGTGTTTGGTTTGCAGTTGTGATAGTTCTATGTGGGACTGGGTTTGTGGTGTGCGTGGTTACCTTCTCCTCCTGACTGGTCTTGCCAGTACTGAATTGAGAGAGCTCAGCCTCCAGTTTGGCTATATAGTTGCATCTCTCGCATATGTTTGTATTTGTTGGGAGGAGGAGAGGGTTGTCTCTGTACATGAGGCAATTGTAACATTGCCTCAAGATTCCCAGATTCACCAGCTGAACAGGAGAGGATGCCAGCAACTGACCCTTCGACATGCTAGAATAGTGAAAAAGATTGCTGTGTAACTGAGTCAGAAAGGATCTATAGGGAAATGGGTACTCAAGGGAATTTAGGTGAATGAAGTACTTTCTTTTGTTTAAGAGTGCTTTACCTGTATAAAAAATGCTTTAGGAGCAAGTGCTGAGCTTTTCAGTTAGAGTATAGGCTGTTTAGATTGCAAGTAGAGCAGTTCTAAGGGAAAAATTGAAGAGTAGACTTTACGGAGCCAGAAATAGTTTAAACTTGATTACAACCAGGCTGTTCAACCATCTTCATTTATTCCAAGTGCATATCTGGTATGGAAAAATGCTGTAATAAATGACTAAATAAGGATCAAATCTGGCAGCAGTTCACAGTTCTGCCACAAATGCAAATGAATCTATAGGACTAAGACTTGATTTTTGAAACATTTACTGGAGTTGAATTATTCACTAGAGAGGTGACTGTTTGTATGTAGTGGAAGTTAAATTGTGGAGGTGATGTGGTTATTGTCATCACTTATGGAAGGTGACTGTTGTATGCTCTGGCCAGCATGTAGGTGATTAATAGAAGACCAGAAGGACCTAGGATATTTTAGACTGTTATTTGCAAGTTTGTGAAGTAGGTTTTCTTATCATGTTTTACTTTGTTTTTAGTGATATTCCTATGATGCTTACAATTGTGTATGTTTTTGTCTGTTTTGTTTTTTCAATGAATTTCAGGCTTTGTCTCATTCTTTCATTAGATGTTTTGTTAGTTTGATAAGGCTGGGTTTGGTACTTACAGAGACATTTGTATTTAGGGCTTACGGAAGGCTGAGGTAAATAAGGTTATAGCTTCATCTGGAAGCAATGAGTGTAGCTGACTCTAGTTGAAGAGCTTTAGATTGAATATAAAAAGGTGTTGGTTGAAGGATGGGATGTTCCTGGCTTTATTGTATCAGTATTGTCTTTGTATGGGTGTTTGGTCTGTGATTATATAAGTTGTTAAGTAGTCATTCAGAGTGTCTGGATGTGAGCCACAAGAAAGTTTTTTATGTGTTGAGTTGGTAAGACTCCAGTCTATGGTGGACACCATCTTGCTACTCTTATTATAATGAGTAGGGGTGGATATAAGTTGGGTAAGGCCAAGCAGGTTTATACTATTGTTGGAGGAGTTGCTTCAAATGGTAGCCAATGTTAAGGTCCCCTAACATAAATGTCTCATATTAATTTAAGTAATCTGGGCATGTATAGTAAATCAGTTAGATTTTGATTCATGAAAGAATTTTGGTTGTGTGTTGTGTTCTACCCTCTTTACACCCCAGCAGTATCAGGGTTGCCAACAAAGAATTAACTCTGTCACATAAATGTGTTATATGACTTGACTTTTCAATGTATAGGTGACATCCCCACTCTGAGTCAGCAATCAAGAAGCCTGAATCCTCACCACTGACACTTTAGAAGGATGTTCACTTGGAACAAAAATGGATACACCCAGTATTTCCAGATGCAGCTCTCTGCATCAATCACAATTTCCCTTAAGTGCACACAGGGAACACACACAGCCCAGGGTCTGGGTTTCTCTTTCTGTCTCTCCCCAGGCCCCCAATAAGGCTCCCCACTGGCACAACTGTAGAGTTAAGTCCTCAGCTGAGTGTCCAAGCCAAGTCCTCTACAACTCTGTCTTTGAAACCAGTGCTTTGTGTCCCTGCTCCAAGTAGCTGACACACATACTCTTTGAGATTTTATTTTTACCCCTTTTGCCCAGACTATAAGGTAGTTACTGCCACCAGACACTCCCAAACCAGCTACTCTAAGGTTATTACAAGGGTACCAAATTATACTGAATGAAATTAATATTAATATGAATGGTAGTTTGACCAATGCATTAAGGCTTTCAGAAGCCACAGAGTCACCAAACAGATATGAGTACTCTTGTTGTTGTTGTTGTGTCTTTCGGCTTTTCCCGGTTAGGGGTCGTCACAGCGGAACTCTGGTCCGCTAATGATTGGCAGTAGAGTTTTACGTACCGAGTTGCCAGCTCTGACGCACAACCTTCAACGAAGGTACGCCCATTCATGCATGTCTCCACACAGAAGACGCTCTAGCTGAGAATCGAACAGGACAACGTCTTACTGTGAGGCAACAACGCTACCACAGCACCACCACCGCAGCAGATATGAGTACTCTCAAAGGTTAAAATATTTTCTAAAGGACCAGCCACAATGAGAAGTTTAAATATTTTTAATAAATAATAAAAGAGCATGAAAATACTAAATATATATTTACAATAAACACTAGAGTTTCAGTCACAGAAAATATTAAAAATAACACAGGTGGACAGGTTCACACAGTTACAGAAAAACAATAGTTAACTAATCTCACTATATTTTCCTGACAGATCTCAAGAGTTACAATTCCCTGATCACTTATGAGAACAAGGCAATATGACGTAAGATCTGCTGCAGCTCTTGGAAGCCATAAAACCATAAAACAATTCCACTTTTCCTATAGGAGCTAATAAACCATACTTCTATAAACATTGCATCTCTGGCTTCATTCAAAACTGAGAGATAACAGCTTATGGCTTAGGCCCAGTATTTATTTATTTTATTTTATTTATTTGATATTTGTTTACCGGGATAATCTGACTGGGTCAAAATAACCCATTTTCAGTGAAGGCCCAGGGAGATAAGCTGTAAATTACAGAGATATACAAACTTTGAACAAATAGCAAAATATACAGTGATGTGATATGGAGTTACAAGAAGTGTAATAAAGATTTATAACTAAAGTAAAATTTATACAAAAAGTAAAGTAAATTGCTGCGACTGTTTGGTAACTAGTCAAAATAACTAATAAGTACAAGTAAAAAGATATAGTTTGAAGAAGTTCATAAGAATATAGAAAGATTCAATATGGCCTAATCTGGAGAAAAAAACAGGTTAGTCTGGATTGTCAGAATGGCACAGCCAGGAGCTGAGCTTAACCTCTTCTCTTCCATTATTCTCTGTTACAGTACATACATTTAATCAGTTACAATACAGTACAATCTGATATACATTTATATTTCTTTTCTTTTCAGCAGGGAACACTGTTGATACATTTTTAACACAAACAACTTTACAAATACATTTTTAAACACAAGCATCCATGCAAATCAGTTTGATATACAAATGACATATAATTCTTTAGAAAATTCTAGCTAGCTGTACTGGCATATTTTACACATCTACTGCCCTACTTCTCCTGGCATAGCTGTCAGTCTTAAATTGTCACAGTATATACATGATATCTAGATCTGTTTCTGTGTTTCTCATTCAGATGTTGGACACTGTGAGGAAATACCTAGGGATTTTTGGTCTCATGGCTTCTATGATTCTCAAGATACCCCTGACAATACTCTACATGAGCAAAATACAGTGATATCTGAAGTCTCTTTGGTCCTAGCACCAATTCCACTTGTTATTTCAGATCCCAGTGCTGGGGTTTGTCAGAAGGGAAATCACTTGGTGGAGACAACAGGTATCCCTAAATAGGGGTCTCCCATTCTCCCTTCCTGTTCCAAAGCAATCAGTCACAACAGATGCCTCAGACTTTGCATGGGAAGCAGCTTCTGGAGGGATAAAAGTGCAAGGTGTGTGGGATACCATGGACAGATACAAGCACATAAATTTAAAAGAGATGCTTGACCTGCTCAAGGCACTCAACTCTCTGAATCATCTTTGGTCCCCAGGAGCTCTTCAAGTTTTTACAAACAATACCACTGTCATGTGGTACATCAGTGAACAAGAAGGGACCAGGTCATACCCTCTCTGCAGATTAGCCATGTTAGCTTGGGATATAGCTTCAAAGTACAGTCATACTCTACAGGCATCCTACATTCTGTCATAGCAAAATGTGTGGCAGACAGGCTGAGCAGGACAAGGGCAGACCTTCATGAATGGAAACTAGATTAGGGTGTCTTCCAAGATTTGTTCTATCTCTAGGGAGTTTCTCAAGTAGACCTCTTTGCCTCCTCTCTGAACAATCTGTTGGCACGTTTCTGCTCCAGGACTTCATTCAAGAAGGCCTGAAAGACAAATGTCTTTTCTTTTCATTGGACAAGAATGTTCTTGCATGCTTTTCCATACTTTCCACTAATAACCAGGGTACTTCTGAAGATTCAGAAGGCATCCCCCCCAAGATCATTGTTGTGACTCCCTTCTGACGCAGGCAACTGTGATTCTCCCTCCTTTTGGAAATTGCAAGGGGCAATTACAAGAAGCTTCCACATAAACTGGATCTACTCACACAAGAATAGAAGAGTTTCATACACCCTGACGCCAATCAATTTCAGTTGACTGCCTGGATGACAGGATCTTAATTCCCTTTAGGCAACTGTTTACTGAGGACATGCAGCAGGTACTGATGGAGGCAAGAAAGCCTGCTACTAGAAAATTAAATATTAGCAAATGGGAAAGGTTTTCTAGTTGGTGCCAACAACATAACCAGCACACATTAAGGGTTAGTTGTTCTCTGGTTTTACAATATTTGTATGAGTTTCTTATTCTGTATTAAGGCTCATTTATTAGCCACTTCAGCATGTCCACTCCATGGATCCTATTCTTTCAATGCATATTCAAAACATGTTTTGAAAGGGATTTTGCATAAGAGGCCTCCAAGAAAACCTGTGGCCCCATCTTGGGATCTTAATTTTGTGTTAGTTAGAGAAGCTAACATTTCTTCCATTTGAACCAGATAACCTGGTTGACTTGAGGTTCTTAACATGGAAAACAGTTTTACTGATTGCTCTGACCTCTGCAAGAAGGGTATCCGAGTTGCAAACTCTTATGCTGAGTCAACCCTATCTCATTTTCCACAGAGACAGGGTTTCTTTGAGAACTAATCCTTCTTTTATGCCTAAAGTGGTATCCATGTTTACTTTAAGCCAAACTGTCCATCTCCCTATATTCTTTCCTGACCCCACAAATGATGGAGAAAGGATACTCCATACCTTCGATGGCCACAGCAACTCAGGTACTATCTTCACATAACTAAACCTTTCAGATCTTTGGATCAATTGTTCTTTTCTTGTGAAGGTAAGAAAGGACAACCTGTGTCAAAGCAGACTATTTCCACATAATTATCCAAGGCTATTACCTTTTGTTATACTCATCATAACAAAACTATTCCAGGCAGGGTCAAGGTCAACTCTACCAGGACCTTGGCTTCATCTGTGGCTTTTTGGAAAGGAATAGATTCTAGAACTTGTTCCACTGTATATACTTTTACAAAGCACTATAAGCTTGATTCCTTCTCTAAGTCTAGATCAGGCTTTGCAAGGGCCATTCTCCAGGGGCTCCTGGACTCTTCTCCTTCTACTTCCCAAATGCAATAAGCTAGGGTAATCTACCCATATATCTAAGTCTAGTGCAGCAGTGATCAATATGATGAACATAGTACAGTTGTGTAAGCAGCTGTTCGAATATCAGTGCTGCACTAGATGCTCTCTCCCTCTATCTACCTTGTTTTATGATGTGATGCCAGGGTATGGACATTTTTTTTTTGCTCCTAGCACTGGTCTTTCAGGATTCAGTCTCCCACTCTCTCTTTTGACAGGAAAGCTCTGTTGAACTTGGCACCCAAACCTGTCTTTTAGTCAGTTCATCTCAAGCTGGTAGACAGTTTTGTTGCTGCTTGAAAGATGCCATAAAGCTTTAAAAGCTGGCTGGATGTTATATCTTTTTCATATAGCTAAGGCAGTGGGGCTTCCAAGATGGCTGCACACTGAGTAGCAGCTTAATTAGAGTTCCCCAGTGTGAAAACATAAGTTCAGAAATGAGAACCAGTGAATTTGTCTTTTTGGGTAAATTTCAGTTACTGGCTATTAAGTACACTGCCTGGATGCCAACAAAGAAAAAAAATTACAGAACCTAAAAGAAAATCAACCACAAAGGATGAATAAAAAACACTAGCTGGGAAGAATCCTACAGCTGTTCAAGTTCCATCTTTGGTACAAGACATGACTTTTGGTAATCTGGGAGAAAATAAGTCAGACATGCTCAGAATCAATTAAAATAAATGAAACACTGAAGGAGTATTTCAACTCAAATAACAAAAGGATGGAAATTTTTGAAGAAACTTTAAACATGTATTCAGATGAGCTGATAAAACTGAAAAAAATCAGAAGTCAAAATGAAGAAAATGCTGGCTGAGTATGAGACTGGTCAAGAAGAGATGTTTTAAAAAATAGTAGAATTAGAGGACAGAGCACAAAGGAAAATTTGAGATTTTCTGCTATACTAGAAAACAGGAAGGAACAGACTGGACTGGTATTCCACAGCAGGAGTTGTTATTTGAAAAGGCACAACATGTGTAAGCTCCATACCTAACCATGAGAAAGCAGCTAAGACCTCTAACAGTAAAGATGCAATCCTACCAGCGGACAGAGTTGATTCTGGCAAAACTGTGGCAGAATGATAAAATTTGGAGACAGTAGAGTGTTTGTGGAAAATGATTACTCACCATACCAAGGAAGAAGAGGAGCAAATTGATTCCAGCAATCAGGGAATGACAAGAAGAAGGTGTGATATTCAAGCTGCTGTATCCAGCTATCTTCAGAATATTTTTCCTGGAGGGTCAAAGTAATTTTTTGATGCAAAACATGGTAAGGAGGAAAAAACAGTTTGTCCAACAAAAAGTGAGCAGTCAAAAAGAAGGGGATTCTGATTCTTATTCTCCTGATAATAAAGCTCAGCAGGGACTATGCCAGTGAAACATGTTCCAAAGGACCATACTTGAGAGACAGAAAGAAGAACATAAGTTGATTACAAGAACCAGGAGTAGATTGGAAATGAACCAGAGACTGGAAGTGGGAGATGGAATTCAACAGGAAGAAAACTAGCAACTCAAAAAGTAATGAATAAATCTGGGATTACAAAACATCAATCACATTTGTGAAATGTGGGGGGGGGGGGGGGATAAGAAAACCCAGAAATATTAGATTTATTTGCCTTTGTTAAACATGTAGGGGGCTCCAAAGCATATGCCCTACTTTGTGCCATTAATGTTTGGAAGAACTGAACTACAAAGTGAACTGGCACCACATCTGTTCAATCACAGCCTCACCTCAGGCTTTGTCCCTACCCAATGGTGCACTGCTACAGTCATCCCTCTACACAAAGGAGGAGCAACTACAGACCCTGGGAACTATCACCCCATTAGCCTGACGAGTCTGATATGCAAAGCTATGGAACACATCGCCATGGACCTAATAAACAAGAATATAAGGAATCTCCAAAATCTGGATTCCACACAGTTTGGTTTTGTGAAGGGTAGATCATGCCTGCTCAACCTGGTTGACTTTTTTGAATTAGTCACCAGAGCTGTGGACGAGGGCAAGACAGTTCATATAGCCTACCTCGATCTGACCAAGGCCTTTGATACCATTCCCCACTCAGGAATTATTGATAAACTCACCAAACTAGGCATCAACCCCTATATCACTAGGTGGGTTGCCAATTAGCTCACAGATAGAGCCCACAATGTGAAAGTAGCGGACTCCAAGTCAGACTGCTGACCAGTCACAAGTGGAGTCCTACAGGGATCAGTCCTGGGTCCTCTTCTGTTTGGCATCTACTTCTCAGAAGTCCAGGCCAACACGGAGGGACTCTGGCTGACCAAGTTCACAGACAACAGCAAGCTGGGAACCATTATTAACTCCCCAAATGATGTAAACATCCCACAGAAAGGCCTCACTGAGACCAATGACTGGTGTCGAAACCATGGCCTTAAGCTTAATGCCAAAAAATGCATCATCATCCCCTTTGGGAAAAACTCAGTTCCTACTAATTACCACATCGATGGGAGCTCACTGAACACTGAAAGCATTATAAGAGATCTCGGGACACAGGTTGACAGCAACCTCTCCTTCGACCACCACATTGCCACTGTGGTCAGAAAGTCCTTCTACATGGCACATCTCATTATCAAGGGTTTTGCATTCAGGAAGAAAGAGGTCATCTCTCTCTACTCTTCCCTCATTAGGCCAATCATTGAGTATATTACCTCATTTGGCATGTACCTCACTAGACACATGCAAGAGCTGGAAAGGCCACAAAAGTACCTCACAAAGAGGATCCTAGGCCTTAAACACATCTCCTACATGGACAGACAAAAAAACTCCAGTTATTCTGTCTCATATCGTCTACTAAGAGGCAATCTCTGCTTGACTTACAAAGCCATGTCTGACCCAGCTCTGTTAGAAATGCTACATCTAAAGAAATCCCAATCCCTCCGCACCAAATACTCCAGAGACCTCACCTTCCTTACCACAATCAACAAAACATGCTGGAGGGACAGGTTCATAACCCAGAGACTGCCCATGCTCTGGAATAGACTTCCCAGACATGTCAAGCAGAGCACCTAAACTGGCCTTCTTCAAGGGAAATCTTGATGAGTGGATAGGAAATAAAAAGTTCACCCCGGGGATCACTTGATAGAGAGACTGGGAACTAACATCGGGCAGCATGATGCCAGGGCACTTCTATGAGCTAGGCTTGTAAAGGCTCCAGAGCCATTAGCCTAGTACACACCTATGAACCTATAAACATTAAGGAAAGTGGAAGAGGAATGAAAAATGTAACCATAAGTAAAACAATTTTGTTCTTAACAGTTCTTTTATAAAACATGGCATATACTGCATGTTATATAGTAAAAAACTTATCAAAGATAAAAAAAATCATACTTCTCCTCACAGTTAACTAACCAAAATAATAACACAAAAAAGTTTTGGAAATCTATCTCATCACTACTAAATCCAGGAACCTTGCAAAACCCATCACCCTCCGCAGACAAAGACCCTCAAGAAATTGCCCAAACATTTAACACACATTTTATCAACACCACCGTAAAATTAGTCAAAGACTCACATCCTACTAATGATATAAACTCAAATAATTCAATGACTACCTCTTGCCATACTCAGAACTGTCCAAGCTCATTCTCTATCCCTTACTCTGAAACCTCTGGAAATACTCCATCAGCTCCATCTTTTACTATACAACCTATATCTATCTGCCTAGTTCACAAACTGCTCACCCAACTCAAGCCGTGCTCCCTCTCTGCCAATACCTAAAAATAGCAGCTGAAGCAATTGCCTACCCCATTAGTATCTTAATTAATCACTCCATCTCTGAATCCACTGTTCCACTTCTCTGGAAAAAGTCTATTATTACACCTTTACACAAAGTAGAACAACAAAGTATAACTACTGTCTAAAGGTCGTGTTCCCAAAGGAAAAAAGAAAAAGGTAGTAGAATAAAACTGGATACGACCACCACTAAATAATGAACAAAAACCAATTTTTATTCGAATAAGCGCTTTCACGTACTATGTACGCTTCCTCAGATTTCAACAAACCATACAAAACCCAAAGTTTAAATACCATCATCCAACACATTTAATTGCTTAATCAATTAGAACTGATTAAGAATAATTAAGCTCAGCTAAAAGCACTTATTACATTGATGCATAGCAACCCAGTTCCACTTATTTATCTGAAGACATGGCATTTTATAAAACCACTGTAAAGCGCTAAGTGCTAGAAAGCAGCATACTCCTTCATTAGATAAAGACTTCTAAGTAAATAACATCTAATTACTAACAACAAAACTAATGCTGTGTAATAAAAGTGTATCAATATATAAATATTGTTCATATATAAATTGATACATTGCTGTAAATAATGAATGAACAAATATATAAATAACAATACAAACAATATACGCATGAATATAAAAACCTTTTAAAAGGAAAAAATAAAATATAATTAGTCACACTCGCATTATTTGCGAGCATCAAGAACTGGTTTGATGCTAATAAATTGATTAAGACCAGGATCTATATGGGCTCTTAATTTAAAAATCCAACAAAGTTCAATAGATTCTAGATAGGACATATTATTCCCACCCCTCTTGTTCTGGTGGACTAATTGCAGTACTCTGAATCTAAAACTATGGCTAGGGTGAGTGATGGTATGCCTAGCTAATGCATTCTGCTGATTTTTCTTTCTTATATCATATGTGTGGTTATAAATTCTATCTTTTAACCTTCTTGAAGTCATACCCACATAAAATGCTACACATTGCATGCAGGTAGCTAAGTAAATCAAATTTACATTATCACAACTAGCATAAAACTTCGGCTTAAAAACATATTCCATAGTAGGATGAATATAACACTGTTCATCCACTATAAAACTACACATCTTACATCTATTGCAACGATGGGTACCCAATCTAATTGTTCTTAATTTATCTTGTTCAACTTGAAAATGCTCTTTACAAAGGATTCTACTGAGATTCTTGCTGTTTCTATAGCTGAATCCTGGAGTGGATCCTACTATATTCAATACCTTGGGGTCTATCACTAAAACTTGCCAGTTTCTCCTGATAATATCCACTATTCTACTGTTATCATTGGTGTATCTGGTAACGAAAGTTACCCTGGAATTATTCAAAGTCTTCCTATTTCTATTGTGATTACTATTCAAGGTTGTAGTACCACTATCTTTGCCTCTGATAACTAAATGCTTGATCTTATCAATCATGGAGCTGTTATAGCCCCTAACTGTAAATAACCTCTGCATAATATCCAGTTCTGTATGAATGTTTATGGGATCTTTACATAGTCTCATAATTCTGGTAAACTGTCCCTTGACAATATTGGAAAAAACAAATCTAGGATGCATGTTGGTATAATGCAACAGTGCATTCTTCCAACAGGCTTTTCTATAGAGCGAAGTGGAGATAGATCCTGTGTTGTTCTTGACTATACTGATATCTAAAAAATCCACTTTAACATGGGAGAAATCCAAAGTGAATCTTAAAAAATCTGTAGTAGTTTCTAGATAAGTGATAAACATCTTTAAATCATCTATACTGCCTTTCCAAAAAAGCAGTATATCATCTACAAATCTTCTATAAAAGATCACTTGTTTGTAAAATATACAGTCAAACAAATATTTTTTCTCCCAATAATAAACCAGATTTGCATATGAATTCGCACAGGGAGTGCCCATGGCAACCCCCCATTTCTGTGCAAATAGTTTGTCTTTGAACATGAAGACATTATTGGATAATATAATTTCTAAAAGTGTACAGATGAGTATTTGTTGACCATTACTTATTCCTTGAGTTGAGCATAAAACCTGCCTCACAGCTTCTATACCAAATTCATTGGGAATTGAGGTGAATAAATTTTTAACATCTAGTGTGACTAATAAATATGTAGAGTCAAGAGTTCCATTGGTATAATTGGCCAACTCATCAATTAACTGATAGCTGTCTTTCAAAATATTAGGCACCTTCCTGACCAAAGGTCCCAATATACTATCAACATAGCTCGACATTCTTTCTGTTACCCAGCCATTCCCTACCACTATGGGTCTCATAGGTGGGGGGAATGTGTTCTCATGAACCTTGGGCAGGCTTTTGATGTAGGGAATTGTTGGGTGTTCAACCAAAAAATAGTTAAATAACTCTTTTGTGATCTGCCTGCACATCAGCAGATCATAAAGGTCATCATGGATCCTCGTGACCATTTTCAAAAAACATTCACGGTTAATTTCCATATAAACATTAACATCACATAACATTTCTATCATTGTTATATCATAGTCTTTAGCATTTAATAATACTAAACCCTCCCCCCTTATCAGCAGGCTTTATCACCAATTTACTATTCATAGATAAACTCGTCAAGGACTGTTGTTGTTCTTTCGTTAAATTAAAATAGGTACACCTATGTCGTTGTTTCGCAAAATATGCATATAAATCATTCTCACATAGATTAATGATTCTCTCTACATTCGCTGGCAAAGTAGGAACAAATGAGCTTCTACATTTAAATTGTTGAACAGGTTGTGCTGTTTTCTTATCTAGGGCAAACATTAACTTAAGTGCTATCGCATGTCCAAACAGTCTCAATTCCACCAACAACTCACTCAAATCACTGGCTTGTGAAGGAATAAAGGATAATCCTTTATTAAGTAAAGAATAGTCCGCTAGACTGAGCTCAAAGCTAGAGATTAAAAACAAGATTGTTCAATTCTTGACTCTTCGTCTCATACCTTGATTCTCGTCTGAGAATTTCCGCTTCCTGCGGCCTCGACTGTTGGATCTTGTCCTGGAGGTCTCTCGAACCTTCATTGGAAAGGGAAAAAAATGCTCCAGGCTTTTACCCAGAGCTTTTGGTTTAGCTCCCAATACAATATATTCTTTTGTTCCTCCCAACGCCTGCTGGTTGGGTGGTGGAGTGGCTGTCATGGAGGGAATGCTCAAGCCAAATATGTACCACACTATGTTGTGCCATCTCACAAAGGGACATTTACAGTTCCTGGCATTTAGTTGTAATAATGATACCTCAAAACAACTCTATGTAACCGTTTGTAGTTGGGTGAAATGACACCCTAGGCCTACTGTTTCAGCCTCCCCCCCCCCCACACACACACCCTCCAGTCCTCCCCTCTATTTCCCCCCACGTTGGGCTCCCCATATGATGCACATTACTTTTTTCTTTATTTTCTCACATTTTGCCTTTTATTCAGCTTTTTCAAGATACCATAACTTTCTATATGCTTTGAAGTGCATTTTACGTTTTTTCCCCTTTTCTCACAAACATTTAGGTTCATAGGTTCATAGGTGTGTACTAGGCTAATGGCCCTGGAGCCTTTACAAGCCTAGCCCATAGGATTACCCTGGCATCGTGCCACCTGACCTTAGTTCCCAGTGCCTCTGTCGAGTAGAGCCACTGGAGTGATCCCTGGGGTGAATTTTCTATTTCCCATCCACTCATCAAGATTTCTGTTGAAGAGGGGCAGTGAGGTGCTCTGTTTGACATGTATGGGAAGTCTATTCCATAGCATGAACCTGTCCCTCCAGCACGTTCTGTTGATTGTGGTAATGAGGTTGAGGTCTCTGGAGCATGTGGTGCGGAGGGATTGGGATTTCTTTAGATGTAGCATTTCCAGCAGAGCTGGGTCAGACATGGTTTTGTAAGTCAAGCAGAGATTGCCTCTAAGTAGGCAAAATGAGACAGAGAATAGTTGGAGTTTTTTGAGTCTGTCCATACAGGACAAGTGTTTAAGGCTTAGGATCCTCTTTGTGAGGTACTTTTCTGGCCTCTCCAGTTGTTGCAGGTGTCTAGTGAGGTACATGCCAAATCAGGGATTGTACTCAATGATTGGCCTAATGAGGGAAGAGTAGAGGGAGACAATGACCTCTTTATTCCTGGATGCAAAACCCTTAGTAATGAGATGTGCCACATAGAAGGACTTTCTGACCACAGTGGCAATGTGGTGGTCAAAAGAGAGGTCGCTGTCAACCTGTGTTCCCAGACCTCTTATAATGCCTTCTGTGTTCTGTGGAGTACCATCGATGTGGTAATTCATGGGAACTGGGTTTTTTCCAAAGGGGATGACGACACATTTTTAGGCATTGAGACCAGTCGTTGGTCTCAGTGAGGCTTTTCTGTAGGATGTCAACATCACTTGGGGAGTTAATAATGGCTCCCAACTGGCAATTGTCTGCAAACTTTGTCAGCCGGAGTCCCTTCGTGTTGGCCTGGACTTCTGAGAAGTAGATACCAAACAGAAGAGGACACAGGACCGATCCCTGTGGGACTCCACTCATGACTGGTCAGCAGTCTGACTTGGAGTCAGCTACTTTCACACTGTGGGTTCTATCAGTGAGCCAGTTTGCAACTCACCTAGTGATATGGGGGTTGATGCCTAGCTTAGTGAGTTTTTGTATGATTCCTGAGTGGGGAATGGTATCAAAGGCCTTGGCCAGATCAAGGTAGGCTGTATGAACCACCTTGCCTTCATCCACAGTTCTGGTGACTGACTCAAAGTAGTCGACCAAGTTGAGCAGGAATGATCTACCCTTCACAAAACCAAACTGTGTGGGATCCAGAGGTTGGAGATTCACTATATCCTTGTTTATTAGGTCCATGATAATGCGTTCCATAGCTTTGCATATCAGACCTGTCAGGCTAATGGGACAATAGTTCCCAGGGTCTGTAGTTGCTCCTCCTTTTTGGAGAGGGATAACTGTGGCAGTGCACCATTTGGTAAGGACAAAGCCTGAGCTGAGGCTGTGATTGAACAGGACATACAGGTGAGGTGCCAGTTCACTCTGTAGTTCATGTAGAACACAGCCAGGGATATTGTCAGGTCCCATAGAAGCTGTATTCTTGGCCTTGGACAGTGCTGTTTTAATCTGTGCAGCAGTAATACTGGGTGCCTGCCAATCTACTGGTATTATGATTGGTCCTTTGGGGGGTAAGGTTGGCACTGAATCTGTCAGCCAATATATTGGCAATATCTGTTGGCTCGGTATAGGAGGTTCCATTGTGCAGTAGCTGAGAGCAAATCTGGGTATTGCAGTGGAGATTCTTTACATAACTATAGAAGGCCTTGTGGTTGTCTTTACTATCTGCTGCAATTCTGTCTTCATAGCTAACTTTAGAGGATTTGATGAGGGATCTCAACTTTTTTTCATCCAATGATGGCATAAACAGAAATTATGATCAAAGAAAGAAATTCAGTGTTTCTGTTCAGCTTTAGTTTTCCTGGCATACTTTCAATACACCTTTCCTAATAAAGACAGCACAGCAGTAATTATTTAGGAAATTGAGCAAATAAGCCAAGGTCCAAGAAACCACAGGGCTATAGATGCTCTGGGATGCACTTTAGAGCATTTTCCCAACCTTTTAATCCAATGGTGGCCTAAACTAAAATCATGAGTAAGAAAGGAATTCTAGTCTTATTTTAATTTTTTTGTCTTTCAGTGAAGATATTAAGTTGTGCCCAAAGCTAAATGTTTGAAGCTGACAAAATAGTAGCTCACAGTAAAATAACAGGCCAGTTGTTGTGAGGATACACAGGTCTATTCCAGAATATTGCCTGCCTCCCTAACCTCCCCCCAAAAAAGACAGGCATTGCGTATGCATCCCACTGGTGTTAGACTGGGACAAAAGCAAAGGCACAAATTGCCATAGTCATGTATTTCAAGTGGCTGCTGGCATACAAATACAGTCCTCACCCATAGCCTCCAAAGGCAGCCACAAGTATATTGCCTTATGTACGATTGTGAGGAAAGTGATAAAAATAATTGTTACAGCAACATACCCTTCTTTGTTTCTCCTAAACAGTACATTGCTCCTACAGAAATTATAGTAACCTTTTTTGTACATCTGTGAGGTCATCAGAAAAGTAAAACAAACAATAACCACACAGTCCTTAGGCCAAACATAAGCTATACTGACCTCCTGTGCACACCTCTTAGGTTTAACTGTGATAAAAATTAAAGAAGTAATAAACACAAAATCCCAAGCCTCCCATAACCCACAGATGTTTTCTGTACACACACATGTAAGCAGGGCTGTTTTTTCTCCTTATCTTTCCCCAACCAGCAACAGCTTTTGTGGGGCCCCCACACAGTCAAGGATGATTAAGGGAGCCTCCTGTATCCATTTATACAGTCTGGAGAGTAAGGGCCACCAGAATCCTGGAAAATCTAAGTGTCTGAATGTTTTGTGATATATTTTATGCCTTACTTTTGACGTATAATTACTTGTTAGCTGTATTTTTTACTGATACCCACAAGAATAACATATGTGTCCTAGCATTACTGGGTGTGTGCACAGATAAAAATCAGAGATATTGTTTACAAACACACACACAAGCATAAGCCATAGCACTATTAGTCTTGTACATATTTCAGCAAATAGCAACACTGGTACAGCCATACCACATCAGTGACTGCTGTTTAGCAGTCATCAAACAGCATCAGCGGTAAGTCACTTTTATTTATCTCATTGAAGAATAATGCATATATTTCACATTTCACTGACCTTGTCTGATTTTGCTCATAATTTTGTTCTGTCCTTTGTAAAAAGTTTGATTTGCTGGTAAATCATTCAGAATTACAGACAGTCAATAAATCCAGACATCAGAGTTTTATACTTCATATTCCCCCAACAAATTCATGTTGATGCAATAGCTGTTACACTATTACCTTTTTAAGTAAATTAGAGAGTGTGTTCTTGATTTTGAGACTTTATTCTGCTATTATTTTTGGCACTGAGTTGAATTCTTCAGCAAAGAAGTTGAGTTATAGTATCAGCAGGTGTTCTGCCAGTATTTGTAAAACTCCCTGAAAGAGAAAACTGTCCCTGAAGATGGAAGCATCAGCTCTTAAAATGCAGGGAATGCAATGAGATCAGTCACTCCTCACTCTGGGCTGTTGATCTCTCTAGTGCTTATCTTGCTCATTATCATCTTTATCATAAAAGGGTCATATCACAGCCATGTTCAGGTTAGGGGGTGTAATTGTGAAATTAATACATTTTTAATCCTCATTTTTCCCCAACCAGCAGCAGCTTTTGTGGGGCCCCCACACAGTTAAGGATGAATTAAAGTCCCCCCTGCAGCCACAGGTATTCCAGGTAACTAATGCTGGCTATGTTGTTAGTTTTAGTGGAGATAATGTCCACCAGTAGGGTTTGTGACACATCAGTGGTAAAATATTTTGTTTCTATAACCAGAGATATCTTTGAGTTTTAAAGGAGATACAAATAAGAGTTATTATCCACCTGGTTTCTAAGTATACAATATTGTTGTAGTAGCTTTTGTTGGTTTTGACAGACATGTTACAAAATATTAGGATAACATAACTTGCTGTGGTTGGGGGCCCCCCAGCGACCGCAGGGTTCACTGGTGCCTAAAGTCGGCTATGGTAATGTTTGATGAACAATGACTGTATAGAAGATTATATGTGATATATAATGTTTGCAACTGAAAATATGTCAATATGATTTGTTTTTGTTTATATAAATGTAAGATTGCCTGTGTCACAAGTGATAATTCAATAAAGATGTTTCTTGTTTAAAAGAAGGCTACTGCTGAAGTGATCATTCAAACATCTACTGTTATGTTAAGTTTATTTACATACCTGTACTTTCTTACTGCTCTTTCCTCACCAGCAGAGAAACCTCTTAACTGTATATGTTTTGTCTATTATCTATGAGTCTGAAACATTTAAATACCCAGTGTTTCACTGTTTAATACGTTACCACAGGATAATGTTTGCTTTAGTCAACTTAACATTTTAAAACTCATACTCTGATGTTTGTGTGTGCGTCTCTGTACGTGTGTGTGTGTGTGTGTGTGTGTGTGTGTGTGTGTGTGTGATTAATCCTGTGTAAAACATGCAGTGAGGGAGTGGCACTATATAAGCAGCTAAAACTTCACAGTTCTGTGTATGCTGACCTATAACCTATATTGAATGGATTGTGGTGAAGGAACTACTTTGCATAACAATTTTATACATATTTTTATTTTAATAATAAAACTACAAATCAATATCTAAACCACATTCACAGGCAGCCCATTTTCTAAGTAAAATAGTATCCTTCAGGATGGGTGTTACAGGGAAATAATGAACCTTCCAGTGGTGGGGATGCCCTCCACACCCCAGGTGGTCTTTTCTTTCATTGCAATGCTCATACTGTTGAATGGTTGGATGTATGTATTGTTACTATTATGCAAAACACCCAGAATTTCCAGACACAAGATATACAAAATGATTAAGAGAAATTAGAGGAAAGAAAAATACTTCTGCAAGAAAAACTGTCAGAAGCTTCAAATGAAAATTTGTGTTCATTAATACAACAGATTTGTGAAAAACAGTATCTAGATCAATAAACCTTGATCTGCTTGGAAAAAGAAGCATCTGAGGAAGTGTGAAAATATAAACAACAAAACCAAGAGATATTTGAAAAGTATAAAAAAGAAATATGGACATGGGAAAGAAAGAGAGATTTGATATGGTGCAATATTTATGCAAAGGAGAAAGTCAAATTAATCAATGTAAAGAAGGCAGCCCCAAAGACATTTGAAGAGAAATACAGGCAAAGGCATCTGGATATGGAAAATTTCACAATAAAAAATAATATCACAAAGATGGAACATAGTTTCATAGTTTAGTACTAGGCTATCTGCCCTAGGGCATTTACAAGCCTAGCCATAGTGTATGTGGCTTTCGCCACCCCATGTAATGGTACAAAAGTATAGATTTAGTTTACTGTGCTTCTGTCTAGTAGTGACACAGAGATGACCCCCGGGGTAAACCTACGATCTCCCATCCACTCGTCAAGATTTCTCTTGAAGAGAGTCAGTGAGGGGCTCTGCCTAACATGAACTGGGATCCTGTTCCAGAGTGTGGGAAGCCTCTGAGTTATGAATCTGTCCCTCCAGCATGTCCTATTCATATTTGTGCTGAGGTTAAGATCTTTAGCTCTTGTGGTTCTGATGGATTTGGATTTTTTGAGATGGAGCATGTCCATCAATTCCTGATTGGACATGGCCTTGTACGTCAGGCATAGATCACCTCTGAGTAGGCGGTATGCTACTGAATAGAGCTGGAGTTTCTTTAGTCTGGCAGCATATGATATATTGTCAAAAAACAAACCAAAAGGTTCCGAACCAGCAGGTGTAAAACTCCAAAGGTTTATTAGGAAATGTAAAAGTAAAGCGCTTTTCGTCTCCCTTAGTAGGAAGACTTCTTCAGACAAAGGAAAAAATCATCAAACACAATTTAAAACCCAAAAAAAGGGTGTGTGTGTTACAAAATTACAAACAGCTGCCTTAATTGAACCCACTGACATACCTTCACATTTAAAGTTGTATTACATTAAAAGCATAAATAAATGTCCACTTAGTGTAGACAGGGTGTTAAACATAAAAAAGTTTTCAAAAAAGAAACATGAACTTGATAAAAGTAATCAAGAATGTCTTAGTGAAGATTCATGAACCTAATCAAGTGTAAATACTGTTTGTTTCTCTTAAAATACATTTTAGCAAACAACTTTTCATAGGGTAAAACAAAACTCATACAGAATCTTGTGATTAAAAAGAAAATAAAATATTTTTTCTGAAACAGCTGCATTTTGACTTGTTTTGGCTGCTACAACTGTGCATACTAAAAGCTAAGAAAGAGTTCTCATCGCAGCTTGGTGCTTTACCCATTGCTCAAGGAACATTTTTAAAAAAATTATTTTTCATATACTGTCATTGCATTCTGTTGGCGTTTAAATGACAAGCAATTTCTGTGTTAGATTTTTAACACAGAAATAAACGTATTCAGTTATTTAACATTAGAAATAACATTTCTTTTATTAGAAATGCCTTTGAAATTCTGGTTATTGCAGACTCCTAGTTGAGTTGCACTGTTTATTTATTCATTTATTATTGATTCTTCATTATGCATTAGATATGTGTACTCCTTACTACCTTTTCTGTTAAGGAATGGATATTATATTTGTATATACTTAGTTGCAAGCATTACTTCATTTTATTTTCTTTTTAATCACAAGATTCTGTATGAGTTTTGTTTTACCCTATGAAAAATTGTTTGCTAAAATGTATTTTAAGGGAAACAAACACTATTTACACTTGATTAGGTTCATGAATCTTCACTAAGACATTCTTGGTTACTTTTATCAAGTTCATGTTTCTTTTTTGAAAACGTTTTTTATGTTTAACACCCTGTCTACACTAAGTGGACATTTATTTATGCTTTTAGTGTAATACAACTTTAAATGTGAAGGTATGTCAGTGGGTTCAATTAAGGCAGCTGTTTGTAATTTTGTAACACACACCCCCTTTTTTTGGGTTTTAAATTGTGTTTGATGATTTTTTCCTTTGTCTGAAGAAGTCTTCCTACTAAGGGAGACGAAAAGCGCTTTACTTTTACATTTCCTAATAAACCTTTGGAGTTTTACACCTGCTGGTTCGGAACCTTTTGGTTTGTTTTTTGACAGTTTGTTTTTCTTCAGTTTTGGAATTGTTAGCATATGACATATGTTGGAGACCCTTGATCCTCTTGGTGAGGTACTTTTGGGGTGTCTCCAGCTGCTGCAGGTGCCGGGTGAGGTACATACCAAATGGGGCATTGTACTCAATCATGGGCCTGATAAGGGAGGAGTATAGGGGTACAATGATCTCCTTTGATCTGGATGTGAATCCCTTCATGATAAGGTGGGCAAGGTAGAAGGTCTTTCTAACCACTTTGGCAACGTGGGTGTCGAATGAGAGGTCACTGTCAACTTGGGTCCCCAGGTCTCTGATTACTTTTTCCATACTCAATGGGTTACTGCCTATGTGATAAATTGTGGGTACTTTGTTTTTCCCAAAGGGGATGACTATACATTTTTTGGCATTTAGTTTAAGGCCATGACTTCGGCACCAGTTGTCCGTCTCAGTAAGGCCTTTCTATAGGATGCAAGTGTCAGCTGGTGTATCAACTATGGCGCCTAGTTTGCAGTCATCTGCGAACTTTGTCAGCCACAACCCTCCCGTGTTTGCTTTCACATCTGAGAAATAAATGCCGAACAATAGGGGTCCCAGGACAGAGCCCTGTGGGACACCACTTGTGACTGGTTTTGAGTCTGACATAGCTCCAGCGATTTTGACTTTATGGGTTCTGTCCTTTAGCCAGTTTGCAACCCATCTTGTGACATATGGGTTTACATTTAAGCTGTTGAGCTTGTCTATGATGCCTGAGTGGGGTATTGTGTCGAAGGCTTTAGCCAAGTCCAGGTAGGCTGTATGGACTGCTTTGCCCTCATCAATGGCTCTAGTGACTGTTTCAAAAAAGTCAACCAGGTTCAAAAGGCAGGATCTGCCCTTTACAAAGCCGAACTGGGTAGGATCAAGCGTCTGTAGGTCCCCGATGTCTCTGTTTATGAGTTCCATAATGATTCTTTCCATAGCTTTGCAGACCAGGCTGGTTAAGCTTATGGGGCGGTAGTTTCCAGGGTCTGTAGAGGAGCCTCCTTTGTGGAGTGGGACCACTGTTGCTGTACGCCAGTGTTCAGGTACATATCCTGTAGTAAGGCTAAGGTTAAACAGCATTGTTATGTGCGGGTTTAGCTCCTCTTGGAGATTACGTAGCACGCAACCCGGGATACTGTCAAGTTCCATAGATGCTGTGTTTTTAGCTTTGCTGAGAGCAGCTCTCACCTGGACATCTGAGATGACAGGGAGGTTACATTCAGCTGGGATAACTATTTCTTCTTTTGGGGGTGAGGGAGGGGAGAAGTTTGCACTGAACCTGTCTGCCAGTATGTTGGCAATATCTGTGGGTTCAGTGTATTTTTTGTCGTTATGAACTAACTCTGAGCATATCTGAGGGTTTCCGCCCAGGTTTCTAACATAGCTGAAGAAGGCCTTATGGTTATCTTTAGTGTCCTTAGCGATTATTCTCTCAAAGTTGGCCTTGGATGTTTTTATGAGTGAACGTAGTTTTTTAGTAGTGCTGGTCAGAGATGCCTTCCCTTTATGGGATTTTGCTCTGTCTTGCAGTAGCTTCCTTCTTTTGTTATACAGTTTGTTTATGGCTGGGGTCCACCAGACAGGATGCCTGCCCTTGGTGGAGAGGGTCTTGGTTTTATTTGGGATTGCATGATCCATGCATTCTTGGAGATGTCCGTAGAAAGCATTTGTGAAGGATTCAGCATTGTGGGATGTGGTTTCCTCTGGCCCAGGGGCTTAAAGGATACCATCTCAGTCTTGAGAAGTGTAAAGTCGGCCTTTGAGAAGTTTCTCACTGTAGTCTTTTGTGCTGGGGTGGAGGTGGGATATGAATATCCAGGGTGATTAGTTTGTGGTCAGATCTCACTAGTGAGGGGTATACTTCCGGTGTGGAGCATTTTGTCCCCATGTTTGTGATGATCAGGTCTAGTATATTTTCTCCCCTTGTGGGAGAGGTGACTAGCTGTTCCATTGCATTCGAGTTAATGAATTCCAGGAACCTTTGGGCTAGGGTGTTAGGGCTAGAATAATGCACCCAGTCTATGTTAGGTTAGTTGAAGTCTCCCAATATGATGGTATTAGGTGAGACATTCATATCCTCCAATGTCTTCATGAAGGCTGAATGGGGTTCCGGAGATTGAGAGGGTGGTCTGTAACATGCTACCAGTTGTATAGCAATTTTGCCTACGGTTAGTAGCACCTGGATGGTCTCCGATGCTTCATGTGTTGCCACTAACCTGGAGGTGTGGGTGTCCTTGATGAATATGGACACTCCCCCTCCCTTTGTGGTTCGGCCCGAGTTCTGAGGCCGAAATGCATGATACGAGGTATAGCCTGGTAGAGCTGGGGTGCTCTCAGGAGCCTTGAACCAGGTTTCAGTTACTGCACAGACATCAATGCTCTCCATACTGAGGAGTGCTTCGAGAGCCTGCATCTTGAGATTTAGACTTCTGGCGTTGAGAAGCATTACCCTTAATTTTTTTCCATTTTTGTTTTCTAAGGAGGTGGGTTTGTCTTTTGAGCCTTGCCTAAAAAAGGCACTATGGGGGTGGCAAGAGCCTTAGCCAATATCCGGAAGCCCAGTGGTGACAGGTGCAAGCCGTCCCTTGCGAAGCAGAGTGGCTTGTTCAGCATGTCATCCCAAGCAGACAGACATTGGATCCCCCTAGAATGACACCAGTAATTGAGCCAATTATTAAAGCTGATCATCTTGTCCTTGTATTGTGGCATCATTCTTGGTGAGGGCAAGATGCTGCTCAGGGTCAGGGTCATACCAGCCTGGGCTACATAATCAAAGAGCTCCTCTATGTCTCTTTTCATGTAGTCCAGGGAGGTATGTCTCAGGTCATTAACGCCGGCATGGACAATGACGGAATCATATTTGTACTTGCTTTGGAGTGACCTGAGTGCATGCGTTATGTGGCGGATCCTCGCTCCCGACAGGCAGCTCACCGTTACCCTCTCCTTGTTCAGTCTGGTAAGCGGAACGTCAGTGTGTCTGACTATAGAGTCAAAAAATACTAGTGTATCAGGCATGGTGTTTGGCCTTAAGGGCTGTGATTGTTTGACACACTGCTTTATTGAAGTATGTGTTTCATGTGTTATGTTTTGAGGTGGTGGATTTTTGGGTGTCTGCTTTGGGAGCCTCTGTTGTTTTGGTAAGTGTTTTATTAGAGCCTCCGAGTATGTTTTTGTGTTATTATGTGTTTGGATTGTAATTGTGGTAGGTCTATGTGGGACTGGGTTTGCTGTGTGTGTGGTTTCCTTCTCCTCCTGTCTGGTCTTGCCAGTCCTGAGTTGAGAGACTTTAGCCTCCAGTTTGGCTATATAGTTGCATCTCTCACATGTATTTGTGTTTGTTGGGAGGAGGAGAGGGTTGTCTGTGTACATGAGACAATTGTAGCATTGTCTCAAGATTCCCAGATTAACCAGCTGAACCGGAGAGGATGCCAGTAATCCACCACTCGACATGCCAGAATAGTATAAGGGAGTGCTGTGCCTTTAAGGGGAAGTGGGTATTCACAGGGGTTTTTGTGATAGAAAGTACACAGAAATGCAGGAAACAGTAATAAATCAGTTACACAGGCTAGCACACTTTAGATGGCAGCCTCAACAGTTAAATTTAACAAACAAACAAACAAACTTTCGACCAATTTTCGACCAAATGTAACTTTAAGTGCAGATAATATATAATGCAACAAACAGCTAAAAAAACAGTTTAAGCTTGTTCAAAGTAAGCAAGAGAAAGTATTTTAGGTAAAAAAAGAGCAAAAAATACTTAAATCAGGAAAGTAGTTGCTTTTCTCAGTTCTCTGTTGCTAGGACCACTCTGCAGGACCACGAGGAGCTGTTTCTGAGTAGTATAGCCAGAAAAAACGCTCAGAAGCGGATTTTAAACAGGGAACTTCAAAAGAGCTGGAAATGGTCCAAAACAACCAATTACTACAAGCTCTTGTGCTGAGGTCACTCCTTCAGGGACAGATAGGCTGCTCAAGGCTCCCCACTCCCACTGGTGAGCAAAGAAACTTCCTTCTATCCAAGTAAGGCAATGGACAACACAGGAACTACACCACAGCCCAGAATACAGCAAAGCCTGTATACTGGTCTAAACTAGTCGAGGAGAGGCGGGAAAACAAGGATTTTTTTTGGGGGGGGGTTTGTTTTTGTGATAGAAAGTACACAGAAATGCAGGAAACAGTAATAAATCAGTTACACAGGCTAGCACACTTTAGTGGGCAGCCTCAACAGTTAAATTTAACAAACAAACTTTCGACCAATTTTCGGCCAAATGTAACTTTAAGTGCAGATAATATATAATGCAACAAACAGCTAAAAAAAACAGTTTAAGCTTGTTCAAAGTAAGCAAGAGAAGGTATTTTAGGTAAAAAAACAGCAAAAAATACTGCTACATAGAAAAGAAGATCAAGTAGAAGTTAAAAAAAAGAAGTTGAAGTTATGGAGTGCCTGTGAAATGAAGGATTTGATGTAGAAGGTCTGACACAGGTTGCATCACAGCAGGATGGAGAGAATCCCCAAAGCAGGGAGAAACAGGAAGATCAAGAAACATCTGAAGAAGAAATATGGACATGGGAAAGAAAAAGAGATTTAATATGGTATGATATTTATGCAAAGGAGAAAGCAAAACTAACCAATACAAAAAGAGCAGCACCAAAGATATTTGAAGAGAAATACAGGCAAAGGAATCTGGACATGGAAAACTTTACAATACAAAAAAATAAGAAGACAGAGAGGAAAAGTAGAAAAGGAGATTAGTAATGGAGAAGTTAAAAAATAGAAACTGAGGTTATGGAGTATCTGCAAAGTGAAGGATTTAGTGTAGAAAATCTAATTCAGAAAGCACCACAACAGGATAGAGTAACGGATATCCAAATTAAGGGGAAACCAGTGGAACAGGAAACAATTGGTCAGGTGCCATATGAAGATAATTTGGAGCCTTCCACAGGAAACCAGTATAAACATTCACTTGAAGCTAGACAGCAAGGGAAGGAACAGGAAACTGTAGAAACTCTGATGCAGTCAGTGTGGAGGACTGATAGGCCAATGAGTTCCCATATGATAGAGCAACGGACAGCATAGGATGAAATTGATGAGAATGTGTCACAGGAAGATGCTATAGAACCTTCTATAGAATGCCCACAGGAAATGGAAAACAAGGGAAGTGCCCTGAGTTTGGAAGAAAATGAGCTAAGAATTGTGTGATTTAATAGACATGGACAGATATATCAAGATCAATTAAAGAAATAAACTGCAGAAGGTTAATAAAACCCAAAAAGTCAAAAGTCTGATAAAACAAATGAACACAGTTTTTAGGACTGTTCATAGAGATCCATGCGATACAACAGAAGTAAACAGGATATATTACTGTGCAGCTAAATTAATAACTGATAAAGTTCTACCACAAGAACACGGTATTGAGGGAAAGGAAGGGGAGAAATCGAATACCATCATGGAAATATCGAATAGAGAAAATTATAAAGCAATTAAGACAGGAAGTGCCACTGTTAGAAGACTATAGCAGAGGGAATAGATGAACAAAAATACTAAGAAAGATAGATGTGATAAAAGCAGTGCGCAATATTAGAACAGACCAGGATCTATCATGCACTATTGCAAATAACAAACTAAAAATTTCAGCACAGGCAGAAAAACTTAGAAGATATGAAGATAAATATAAAGGAAAAGTGCAAAATAAGCAATTTATTGATGACCTAAAAAGGTTTTATAGAGAACTGGGTAATAAGGTAAAAGGAACTGAAAGACTGCTAAAAAAAAAAGAAGAAATAGATACATTTTGGAAAAGTATGTATGAAGATCCTGTGGAACATAACATAAATGCTAAATGGATAGAAGAAGTAAAATAAAGAATAAGACGTTTAAAGGTACAGGATATGAATGGGATGAAGTAATAGCTAGAGAGATTGAAACAAAGTTAAGAAAAGCCTCTAACTGGAAAACCCCAGGCTCAGATGCAGTACCTAACTTCTGGTTAAGAGTATTAACATCTTTGCACGCAGATTTAGCCATGAGTAAGAACTATTTATATGTGCACCTAGAACAGACACCAATCTGGCTAACAACAGGAAAAACAATGCTCCTATTTAAGAGTGAACCTGCAAGCTACCCTAAAAATTATAGACCAATAACTTGCCTTCCGACAACGTATAAACTATACAATGGAATTGATGCCGACAAAGTTTATAGTCATTTAGAAGAAAACTCAATTATGGCAGTAGAACAAAAGGGCAATAAAAGAAAGTCATTTGGAACAAAGGATCATTTGTTATGAAATAAACTCACAGTGGAGAACTGTAAAAAGGGGAAGAATCTAAGTATGGCATGGATTAGCTACAAAAAAGCATTTGATAGTATCCCTCATTCATGGATAAAAGAGTGCTTAAAAATGTATAAGATACACCCTACACTGATCGATTACATTACAGTGACCATGAAACAGTGGCAGACCACTTTGCAATTACATCATGATAAAGGACAAATTGTTATCCCAAGGACAAAAATTCAAAGGGGGATATTCCAGGGTGACTCTCTGTCACCATTACTATTCTGCCTTGCCCTTAATCCATTAAGCTGTTTATTCAACAGCTTAGGCCATGGATGTAATCTGGCTCCTAGAAAATAACAAACTGTAAAGACTTCTCACCTTCTCTTTGTCACTGATTTAAAACTGTATAGCTCATCAGATGAGGAACTGAAAGCACAACTGCAAGCTGCCAAAACTTTTTCAGATGATATAAGAATGTCATTTGGTCTTGATAAATGTGCAAAAGCAACCTTTAAGGCAGGAAAACTGCAACACCAGGAAAACATCAGTTTGGGACAAGAATGTGATATAAAAGAACTTGAGCAAGAAGGAGTGTATAAATATTTGGGAATTGATGAAGGATCAACAATAAAACATGAACAAATGTGAATAAAACTTAGTAAGGAATACTTCAGAAGACTTAAATTAATCCTGAAAACAGCACTGATATCAAGGAACAAAATCCAAGCTATAAACCAGTTTTTTTTTCCTGTTCTAACTTGCAGTTTTGGAGTGACTGACTGGCCCCAAAACATGTTGGATAGATTAGACAGGAAAACAAGAAGGATGCTTCATGCTCACCAAATTATTTATAAAAATCATTGCATTCTAAGATTATATATTCCGCATTCCGAAGGAGGTATAGGCCTCCTTGAAATTGATTATATGTATAGATCTGCAATTGTGGGACTCCACACATATCTGCTGACCTCACAAAACCCAAACATAGTAAAAGTTTTGAAACACGAGGAGAATAAATCTAAGATGGCTTCTCTGCTTAATTTAGCAGAAGCTTATTGGCGTCAAGCAGGAATGGAAATCAAACCAGAAGTAGATAAAAATCAGGCAGCAACTAAATGTACCAATACACAAAAGAAAGAATATAAGGTGAAGGATCAGATGAGAAGACAAAAAATGTGGAAAAAGCATAAATGCAGTTGCAAGTATAGAAACCTTCTGGAAGAACCTCATATCGATCAGGAATGAACACAGAAATAGTTAAGGAGAGCTAAATTCAAACCAAGAGATGAAAGGTTAACATTGGGCAGCCCAAAATAGTGGGCTGTGTACACATTGGTTTATAAAGTCCATTGAACATGTGGGATAAACAGACAAATGTATGTTTTATAAAAGGTTTTATAAAACCGAATTGGAAACAGTTGCACACCTCATTGCTGGTTTAGACATACTAATGGCAGAAGAACTCTACAGAAAGGCATAATAATGTGGGTGAGACTATTTCACTGGGGATTATGCAAACATTATGGTATTTAAGTGGCCAAAAAACACTAGAAACACGAGCCACAAACCATCATAGGTTCATAGGTTCATAGGTAAGTACTAAGCTATCTGCCCATGAGCATTTATAAGCCTAGCCACAGAGTGATGGCTTTCGCCTCCCCATTAGATTAGTAACCTGGGCCTCTGTCAACAAGGCTCCTGAAGTGATCCCAGGGTAGAACTTACGATTACTCATCCACTCATCAAGATTTCTCTTGAAGAGGGTCAGAGAGGAGCTATGTCGAATATGGATTGGGATTCTATTCCACAGTGAGGGGAGTCTCTGGGACAGGAATCTATCCCTCCAGCATAGCCTGTTTATTGTTGTACATAGGTTCAAGTGATAGAACGAGTGGTTCTGAGGGATCTCGTTTTTTTGAGGTGAAGCATGTCCATTAGTTCAGAGTTTGACATGGCCCTATAGGTCAGGCATAGGTCACCTCTGAGCAGACGGTAAGCGACTGAGAAGAGCTGGAGCTTTTTTAGTCATGCTTCATAGGGTAATTGTTTAAGGCCCTTAATCCTCTTAGTGAGGTACTTCTGTGGTCTTTCTAGTTGTTCCATGTGTCTAGTGAGGTACATCCCAAATGGGGCATTGTACTCTATTATGGGCCTAATGAGTGAGGAGTAAAGGGGCACAATCACCTCCTTAGATCTGGATGAGAAACCCTTTGTGATCAGGTGTGCCACATAGAAGGATTTCCTGACCATTTTGGCTATGTGGTTATCAAAGGAGAGCATGCTATCTACTTGGGTACCCAGGTCCCTAATTACTTCTTATGTACTTAGTGGATTCCCATCTGTGTGGTAGTTTGTAGGTACTTTGTTTTTCCCAAATGGGATTACTATGCATTTTTTGGCATTTAGCTTGAGGCTGTGACTTTGACACCAGGTGTTTGTCTCTGTGAGACCCTTTTGCAGGATGTCTGTGTCAGCTGGAGAGTCAATTTTTGCACCCAATTTACAGTCATCTGCAAACTTGGTTAGCCACAGTCCCTCCGCCTTTGCCTGTACTTCAGAGAAATATATACCAAACAGGAGGGGTCCCAGGACTGAGCCCTGTGGGACTCCGCTTGTGACTGGTTTAGAGTCAGACATGACGCCTGCCACTCTTACCATGTGGGTTCTGTCTGAGAGCCAATTGGCAACCCATCTCGTGACATAGGGGTTGATATTTAAGCTGGTGAGTTTGTCTATGATTCCTGAGTGTGGGATGGTGTTGAACACCTTAGCAAGGTCCAGATATGCTGTGTGGACCACCTTCCCTTCATCTATGGCCTTGGTGACTGTTTCGAAGAAGTTGACCAAGTTCAGGAGGCAAGATCTGCCTTTAACAAAGCCAAACTGGGTGGGGTCCAGTGTCTGGAAGTTCCCAATGTCCCTGTTAATGAGCTCCATGATAATGCGTTCCATGGCTTTGCAGACAAGCTAGTCAAGCTTATAGGGTGATAGTTCCCAGGGTCAGTTGTGGCACCACCTTTGTGGAGTGGTACAACTGTTGCTGTACGCCATTCTTTGGGTACATAGCCTGTAGAGAGGCTGAGTTTGAATAGAGATTTGAGATGGGGGTTAGTTCATTTTGAAGCTCGTGTTAAGACACAACCTGGGATAGCATCTGGTCCCATTGATGCTGTGTTTTTGGCCTTTGCAAGGGCTGTCTTTACTTGTGTGTCTGAGATATCTGGAGCACCACATTCTTCTGGGATGGGTGCTAGCCCCTTTGGTGGAGGGGGGGGTGAAGTTTGCACTGAACTTGTCAGCCAGGATGTTGGCAATGTCGGTTGGTTGAGTGTATTTATGGCCATTATGCACTAGCTCTGAGCATATCTGAGAGTTTGCCCATAGACTCTTGACATAGTTAAAGAAGGCCTTATGGTTATCCTTAGAGTCATTGGCTATTTTTCTTTTGAAGTTGGCCTTGGATGATTTAATGAGGGAGCGCAGTTTTTTACTGATGTTAATCAGAGATGTCTTCTTATTTTGGGATTTTGTTCTATCTTGCAGGAGTTTCCTCCTTCTGTTGGAAAGTTTATTTATGGCCGGGGTCCACCAGACTGGTTTCCTCTTTTTTGAGGAGTTGGTCTTGGTTTTACTTGGGATGGCTCGGTCCATGCATTCTTGAAAGTGTTCATAGAATGCACTTGTAAAGGATTCTGCCGATGGGTCATCATTTTCCATTTGATTGGGAGCTTTGAAACTTCCCACCTCGATCTTGAGGAGTGTGAAGTTGGCTTTAGAGAATTTTTTTACCTTGATTTCCTTGACTTGGGGGGGGGGTCGGGATGTGGATGTCCAGTGTGATTAGTTTGTGATCTGATCTTACCTATGACAAGTTTACCTCAGGTGTAGAACATAGGTTCCCCATGTTGGTGATGACCAGGTCCAGTATGTTGTCACCTCTTGTGGGAGTGGTGACCAGTTGTTCAAGGGCGTTTGAGTTTATAAACTCAAGGAAGCATTGGGCTAGAGTGTTTGAGCTTGAGTAGTTTTCCCAGTCAATGTTTGGATAGTTGAATTCACCCAGTAGCATGGTGTTGGGTAGAATCTTCATACTTTCTAATGTTCTCAGGAATGCTCCGTGAGGGTCGTGAGACAAGGTGAGAGATCTGTAGCAAGCTATAAATTGAACAGTCAATTTACCCACTGTCAATTGCACTTGGATGGTCTCAGATTCCACGTGCTGTGCTACTAACCTGGAGGTGTGGGTGTTCGTGTTCTTGATGAATATGGACACACCCCCTCCTTTTGTGTTCTGGTCCTGGTTTTGGGACCTAAAGGTATGGTAGGAGTTATAGCCTGGTAGTGCTGGGGTGCTCTCTGGAGCCTTGAACCAGGTTTCTGTCACTGCACATACGTCAATTTCTTCCATACTAAGGAGAGCCTTGAGTGCGTGCATTTTGAGGTTTAGTCTTCTGGCATTGAGCAGCATTACCCTCAGTTTTTGTTTATTATTGTTGTTTATGGAGGGGGGTTTGTCTTTTGAGCCTTGTCTAAAAAAGGCAGTATTGGGGCGGCAAGAGTCTTGGCCAGTATTCGAAAGCCCAGGGGTGACAGGTGCAAGCCGTCTCTGGCGAAGCAACATGGCTTGTCAAGCATGTCATCCCAGGCTGACAAGTACTGGATTCCCTTTGAATGACACCAATAGTTTAACCAGTTGTTGAAACTGATCATTTTTTCTTCGTATGCTGGCATCATTTTAGGTGAGGGCAGGATGCTTCTCAGAGTCAGAGTCATACCAGCCTGGGCTACATGGTCAGAGAGCTCCTCCATGTCTCTTTTCATATAGTCTAGGGAGGTACGTCTCAGGTCATTTACGCCAACATGTACAATGACAGAGTCATATTTGTACTTGTTGTGGAGTGACCTGAGTGCATGTGTTATGTGGTGGATTCTGGCACCCGACAGGCAGCTTACGGTAACCTTCTCCTTGTTCAGTCTAGTGAGAGGGACGTCTGTGTGCCTCATGATAGAATCATTGATTACTAGTGTGTTAGATGTGTTATTTAGCCTTAGGGGCTGTTTTTGCTTGGCACACTGACGTTGTGACGTATGTGTTACCTGGCTTCTGTTGTGGGGTGGGGGTTGCTTGGGTGTATGCTTAGGAGGTCTCTGTTGTTTAGACAGGTTCTTATTTAGAGCCTCCGAGTATGTTTTTCCGTGTTTCTGAGAGTTGTTTTCTGGCGCAGCTATGGCTGGTCTATGTGAGTCTGGTAATCTGGTGCTAGTGTTGCCTTTCTCCTTGTGACTGGTTGACCCAGTCGTGGGTTGAGAGAGCTTAGCTTCCAGTTTGGCTGTGTAGCTGCATCTCTCACATATGTTTGTGTTGGTTGGGAGGAGGAGGGGGTTGTCTGTGTACATGAGGCAATTGTAACATTGCCTCAGGATGCCCAGATTCACCAGCTGGACCGGAGAGCACACCTGAAGCTGTCCCTTGAACATGCCTGAATAGATGGTTGGGACTGTATTGCTGATTGGATGAGTAAAGAGCCTTATACTTCCTGAGTATAGGACTGAAGTGCAAGCTGTAAGCTAGTGCTAGTTTTAGTGAGTTTTAGTAAGTGCCAGTCTTAAATTGCCTTATTTCTAGTGCTGGGTTGAAGTGTTTCAAGTTTCAAGGGAAAAACTGAAGTGCAGACTTCGTGGAGCCTGGAAAATTTAACCGCTGCTAAGAAATGCTAAAAAGAAAATGAAGAAGTCTACATCACATGGGATGATCCATAACCAACAGTTCAAAAGATAGATCCTAGAAAACCGGATATAGTGGTCCAAGAAAAGAAGACAAGAGTAGCATTGATCATTGAAATTACCACACCCAGTGACTACAGTGTCTTGTGTACAGAGAGACACAAAGTCATAAAATATCAGGATCTGCAGGCAGAAACAAGAGCAATGTGGAAGAAAGATACCCTGGCAGTTCCAATAGTAGTAGGAGCAATGGGTCTTATAAAAAAGAATTTACAATCATATTTAGATATGTTACCAATACATGTAACTCCATACGAACTGCAGAAAAAGTAATTACTGGGCACATTGCGGGTGCTGGGAAGAGCACTATTGGCTAACATCAAAGACTGAAACAATACTAATTTCATGAACTTTAATCATACTTTGACTTAGGAATGGGGTCCATTCCCATCATGGTATTAGAAACCCAAAAGAATTGGAGAAATTAAAAAAGATTGGGCATCTGAATGGAGAGGTCTGAATGGACAGATGATAAGGGGTCTGTATGGAGAGATGATAAAATCAGCAAGCAAAGGAGAGTAGTATTCCTGGAATTGAATTCATCCTCAAGTCTTGGAGAGTACCTTCACAATGTGGACCCTGTTTTTCTACAAAATCTTGCCAAGACTACACTGATATATAGACTATATTTTATATAGCATGTATCATGGACATAAGCAGGTTAAAAAAAAAACAGCTGGGTGCACAAGTCCCAACATAAAAAATGCCCAATTCTGGTAGGTGCACTGGTGCCAGGACTGGAAAAAATGACAGTGTTGGATCCTCAAGACACAGAAACATTCCTACAATTAAGTTATACCAGATTCAAGGGGAGGGTGCCTCCCCCCCCCCCCCCCAATTGTAGAAGGAAGTCATAGTTCACAAAAATCACAAAAACTGATAGGCCAAAAAAGAGCCATGAAGATGACAGAGTGGACTATTGAGGATAAGAAAGAAATTATGCATTGTTACTATTATGCAAGAAACCCAGACTTTCTCGACAGAAGATATGCAAAACAAGACAGAAATTACAGGAAAGAAAAACACTTGCACAAGAAAAACTGTCAAAAGCTTCAGATGCAAATTTGTGTTCATTAATACTACAGATTCATGAAAAACATTATATAGATAAAGAAAACTTGGGCCACTTGGAAAAAGAAGCAACTCACTAAGTGCAAAAATTTAAAGACTAAAATCTAGTGATTTTTGAACGGTATAAAAAAGAAATATGGACATGGAAAGGAAAGAGAGATCTGATATGGTGCAACACCTATGCAAAGGAGAAAGCCAAATTAATCAGTAAAAAAAGCAGCTCCAAAGATATTCAAAGAGAAATACAGGCAAAATCACCCAGATATGGAAAAGTTCCCAATACAAAAATAAGAAAACAAAGAGGGAAAGTAGAAAGGAGGATTACTAATGGAGAAGTTAAAGAAATAGAAACTGAGGTTATGGAATGTCTGCAAAGTGAAGGATTTAATGTAGAAAGTTTAGCACAGGTTATATTGCAACATGATGGAACAATGAATCCCCCAAGTAAGGCAAAACAGGAGGACAGCTGAAAACAAATATGGACATGGGAAAGAAAAATGGATTGGATTTAATACGGTGCAATATTTATGTAAAGGAGGAAGCAAAACTAGTCAATACAAAAAGAGCAGCACCAGAGATATTTGAAGAGAAATACAGGCAAAGGCATCCAGATATGGAAACGTTTACAATACAATAAGTAAGAAAACAAAGCGTAAAAATGGAAAGGAGGATTAGTAATGGATAAGTTAAAGAAATAGGAACTGAGGTTATGGATTATTTGTGACGTAAAGAATTTAGAGTGGAAAACCTAACTCTGATAACAACACAGCAGGATTGAGTAACAAATCCCCAAATTAAGCAAAAACCAATGGAAACATCTGATCAGTTGCCATGTGAAGATAATTTGGAGCCTTCAGTAGGAAACCAGTATAAAAGTTCAGTTGTAATTGCACAGCAAGGGAAGGAATAGGAAACTGTGGGAACTCTGACAAGCCAGTGAGTTCCCATATGAAAGAGCAATAGATGACACAGGATGAAAATGAAGAGAATATGGCACAGGAAGATGATCTGGAACTTTCTGTACAATGGTCACAGGAAATGGAGAACAAAGAATGCACCCTCAGTTTAGAAGAAAATGATCTAAGAGAAGAGTTGTTTGATTTAATAAAGATGTATAGGCATATTAAGATCAATGAAAGAAATAGACTATAGAAAGTCAATAAGACCCAAACTGTTATAAGTTTGACAAAACAAATGAACACAGTAATTGGGATTACTCATAGAAATTCATGTGATATAACAGAAGTAAATATGATATATTTCTGTGCAGCTAAATTAATAACAGATAGTCTTACCACAAAAACACAGGACAGTAAGGGAAATGAAGGGGAAAATCAAATGCAATTATGGAAGTACTGAACAGAGAAAACTATAAAGCGATTAAGACAAGAAGTGTCACTGTTAGAAGACTACAGTAGAGGGAAGAGATCAACCAGAAAACTCAGAAAGATAGATGTGATAAATGCAATGAACAGCATTAGAACAGATCGGGATATGTTGTGCACTATTGCAAATAATAAACTAAAGATAACAGCACAGGCAGAAAAACTTGGAAGATATGCAGATAAATATAAAGGAAAAATACAAAATAAGCAATGTATTGATGACCCCAAAAAGTTTTATAGAGAATGGGGAAATAAGGCAAATTGGATAGAAACACCACCAAAAAAAGAAGAAATAGACACATATCGGAGAAATATCTATGAACATCCTGTGGAACATAACAAAGATGCTGAATGGATAGAAGAAATAAAAGAAATAATAAGAAGCTCAAATGTACAGGATATGAAATGGGATGAAGTAAAGGCCAGAGAAATTGAAACAAAATTAAGAAAAGCTCCTAAATGGAAAACCTCAGGCTCAAATGCAGTACCTAATGTCTGGCTAAAAATATTAACATCTTTACATGAAGATTTAGCCATGAGTAAGAACTAGTTATATGCACACCCTGAACAGATGTAAACCTGGTTAACAACAGAAAAAAAATACGCCTCCTTAAGTGCGAACCTGAAAGATATCCTAAAAACTATAGATCAATAATATGCCTTCCAACAATGTATAAACTATACACTGGAATTGATGCCGACAGAGTTTATAGTCATTTAGAAGAAAACTCAATCATGCCAATACAACAAAAGGGTAACAAAAGAAAATCATATGGAAAAAGGATACTTTGTTGTTAAATAAAGTCATAATGGATAATTGTAAAAAGTGGAAGAATCTAAGTATGGCAGGGATAGATTACAAAAAAAGCATTTAACAGCATCCCACATTCATGGATAAAAAAGTGCTTATAAATCTATGCATACACATCTCTTGTTAGTTTAGTTTATTTTTCTTTCTGTCCTTCTATACTCTGGAAGCCACCATTTTTGTTTTTAGTAATCCCAAACTTGCATAACTACAAATATCTCCTGTAAGCTTATTGTCCTGTTTAAAGGCTAGAAATATAGTGCACTACTCTTGTTTACCAAACACTACTTAAGGTGGATGAGTATAGACAAATAGTACTGTACCTAACTAGTTCAACCATCAAGAAATCCTTAACTTTTCTCTCTCTCTCTCTCCTCCCAGTGAAACAAGCACATATTCCTTCTGCAGCAGCAGCAGCAGTAGTCAGACTTATCTGATCGCACTACCTTAAGAACTTGCACAGCTGAATTTCACCTGCAGTTGGCAATCTGCAAATAACTTAATTTGTTAAGTCTAGTGTGCATTGTTTTGTAGTGTTGAATCTGCTGGAAGGATATCCCCACCCCATCGCCACACTCACAGGCTTTCTACTGCTGAAGGTGAAGTTACATTAACAAATACTTCTCAACTGTCCCTGATTTTGTCTCAAATGTCCCTGATTTTGACTCGAATTTTGGCTCTGTCCCTCTTAATCCCTCCTAAAACTAGTGACTTTTGAAGGAAAGGTGGTGAGTTACATTTAATGAATAATGAGAATAATTAAGAGTTATAGACTTCTTTTACTTCAGAAAGTGTATATTAATTCATATGTCAATATCTCAAGTTAATAACACTAATATTTTAAAAGTGTCCCTGATTGTCCCTGATTTTTTGGGGGATTTGTCCTTGATTCTGTTGAAATTTGGCCCTGACTGGTTGAGAGCTATGCATTAACACTTCAGCATATTTCACTCTTATCAGTGTAATATATCCCTGGAAAGACATTCAAAATCCCATAACTATAAAATTAGATGCTGTGACTCAAGACAAGTATTTAGAGGTCAGACACCTTGTCTTTTGTATTCATGAACATCCTACCTAACTGATTGTTCATGGTGGTAAATCATCTGGGGGGGTTCTTCCCGCTCTTTTCTCTACGCTCACTCTGCTCCCCTGCCCTTCCCCCATATCCCACCCTTCCCCAGCACCTCTACTCTTATCCTAAGCAAACCACTCCCCCCTCATTCCTATGATCCAATTATATACAAAGACATGCATCTGGAGCATTTCTCCCCGGGCCTTTGCTGAAAATTGGCTTGTTCCAAGTCGGACTTTCCTGGTTAACAAATGTAAAATAAAATAAAATAAATTCTACCTTGTCCACACCCACATTTCATGCACACCTTACTTTCTTTTAATTAGCCAAATGTATCTGCTCTCCCTTACATCCATCACCTTGAAATCAGATGCCCTCTACGATACTTTTTTGCATCTTACTCTACTATACCATCACAATATAATCACCACCTCAAACTTTTTTAAATTAACTCCAGGCTTACCACCTTCTCTTCTACTATACACACAAACTAGCATTGCACCATCATTTTACTACTGACCAATCACATCTCCCCCACCCATCCTTATCACAAACTGCAAGGTAAAACACCTAACCACATTATCAAAGCCCACTCTGAAGTCAAAACATTTCCAACCTTACCTTCAGCTGCACACGTCACATGATAAGTCTTTATTTACACCTGATACTACATTCAAACACACAAATTCCACTGTTACTATGTTTAAACCCACAATCACAGTTGACATGCTCCTCCTAACTTGCCCAGCCTCTTTACTCTTCATTCCCAACCTCACTACAGCTATATCTTCGCATACCCCCCACACCAATACACATCAACAACCTCCTCCAACCCTCTCCCCAATAAACAACACAGCTTCTCACGTACCCCCCACACACCAATACACATCAACAACCTCCTCTAACCCTCTCCCCAATAAACAACACAGCTTCTCACATACCCCCCCCACACCAATACACATCAACAACCTCCTCTAACCAACTCCCCAATAAACAACTCAGCTTCTCACATATCTCCTCCCAGCTTTTCCCCATATACCCTCCCATATTATTCAAGCAACAAATTGTCCTCCTCACCTTCTATGAAACCACACTTGGCACCAGTGCTCTCACCTAAGAATAAAAAACACTTCCCATGGTATGCATTCCTCATTACCTATCAACTCAAATGTGGAGAAGTACATCCTAATCCTGGCCCACCCTCTAATCCTAACCACAAGAGTAACCCCATAGATTTAAACACTTATAAATACTTACACCTAACCTTAGAAGTATATGTAATAAAATAGCCTCACTGCATGCCTGGATTGATCAAAATAAACCTGACATACTAGCCCTGACTATACAAGTTTGAACATAAAACGTGCTTAATTCTTGGCTACATCCCAATGTAAAAGACTTAGAAATAATCCCTCCAAACTTTGCAATAACCAGAAGACATAGATCTAAAAAAGGGGGAGGGATAGCACTTCTATATCCCTCTACATTCAACATCAAACCCTACACCAGTAATATACCCATCTTTTCCAATGCTGAGGTACTAATCTCCTTTTTGAACCTCAATATATAGCCAAAAGAATTTGCATAATAGTAATATATATCCCACCAGGTACCAATATACCAGTGTTGGAAAATATTTTATCCTGGACATCCCAAACAATAAACCTTGAAACAATAATCTTAGGAGACATAAATATAGATTAGCAAACCATAGCTTCCGACTCCCCTATAAATAGTATAAATCTGTATGTTTTTTCTCATCTTATCAATGCTCCAACAAGATACAGCAAAGATCTTACCTGCCAGTTCACCTTAGACTGGATTCTAGTATCCCACCCTGCCAATTACCCCTCTTCTGGTACACTGACTAGCTCCCTAAGCGATCATCTGCCAGCTTACTCCCTTAGAACAAGTTCCCAACAACTAAGAGTACACACTCTAAAATCAGTTAGGAACTCAATTTTTGTCAGCATAAATTCAACAATCTCCTACAGGAAATAGACAGGACACCCCTTAAACAACTACCCCGTAATGCTGCTGTACTATACTTTAATAACACCTTCTTTCACATACTTAATACACTGGCTCCCATTCATATGAAAAGAATCAAAAATAACTTAGCACCATGGCTCTGTAAGGAATGTAAACACCTGATGAAGCAAAGGGACCCAGCCTGGGTCAACCTGGAAACAAAACAAAAATGAACAAAATCATGTTAATTTCAAAATGCTACATAACAAAGTGACAAAACTAATCAACCGAGATAAGTTGTATTATTCCCAGCTTCAACTCCAGCATCAAATCAACCCCAGTAAATTTTGGCACTCCATATCTTCTCTACTTAACTCTGGATGAAATGGAGAGCACACCCTATCCCCTGATATCCTTCCATCACAAATAGCCGAAAACTTTAACAAGCACTTCATAAAATCAATTTCATACCTACTAACACCCCTAATGCTGGGCCCCCCACCCTTGGACCTATTCAGACACTGACCCCAGGCCATCAGCTACTTCTAACCCTGTCATTACTAACCCCTCTACTCAACAAAATGTCATACAAACCCCATTCTCATTTCAGCCCATACCCACTGACACTATTAAGAAACTGCTACAAAAACTAAAACCCTGCTGTACTTCAGCTGACAATCTCCTCCATACTTCCTCAAACTGGCTGCTAACTCATTCGCCTATCCAATCAGTATCCTCATAAATAGGTCTTTATCTGAATCAGAAGTACCTACCACATGGAAACAATCTCACATCACCCCCATCCACAAAGGAGGCAACTCTTTTGATCCATCCAATTTCCGTCCTATATCCATCGCCACCCATATCCAAAATTCTCGAGAGAGGTATCCATCAGCAGGTAATGCAATGTCTATTGCAAAACAACCTTTTAACCAAAACCCAACATGACTTCTGACCTAGCCACAGCACAGCTACAGCCCTATTATCCTTTACAGACACTGTGAACAATGCCAGATATGCAGGATGCTATACAGTCTCAGTATTCCTTGATCTCTCCAAGGCCTTTGCCACAGTGTCTCACCCCTTACTTTTGAACATACTGTCTAACTTAGCCTTCTCACATAACACAATAAAATGGTAAACAAGGGGTGAAATGGTCCAATGAACTCTCACCCTTTCTCCACAACCTTACTGGAGTCCACCAAGGCTCCATCCTAGGACTCCTACTCTTCAAAATTTTCACAAACAACCTTCACACTGCCTCTCACCCTGGGACCCTTATTCAATACGCTGATGATTCCACTATAATCTGCACTGCTCAATCACTACCAGAACTACTCTTAAAAACTCAACAGTCCTTTACAGCAGTCGAATCCTGGCTAAGAAATGCCCAACTCTTTCTTAATCCAAAGAAGACAAAACTAGTACTCTTTCATCCCCAAAACACCTCCCCTGTCACTGATCATTTCAACATCCTTGCATCTGACAACACTGCCATAGAAATAGTGCAGGAAACCAAACTTTTAGGTATTTTCATTGACAATAAACTTTCATTTGACCCCCATATACAGCAAAATATAAAGAAAACTCATTAAAAACTGGGACTGTTATATAGAAACAAACATTTCTTTACTGCATCAACCAAAACTACCCTTGCAAAAACATTTTTACTTCCCTCCCTTCTTTATGGTGCCCCTATCTTAACTAACTTACAAAATTCTACCTTAAGCAAGTTGGAACAGTGCTACAACAAAGTTGCAAAGTTTGCCACAAACTCTAAATGTCACACACACCACTGTAAACCACTCCTAGAATTAAATTGGCTTGAACTACCCAACCAACTTGCCTTTATTCAGCTATCCACCTTGCACAACCTTATTTTCAAGCCTACTGCCTGCCCTGCACTAGCCAATCTAGTCACACCTTAGACACCAAATCGATCCCTATGATCATAAGACAAAAATCTCTTAGCTCTCTCAAAACCCACAAGAAAACCTGGTCACTCTCTGTATTCATACTCTGTCACTATACATTGGAATTCACTACCTCCAGGTACCAGATCTATGCCTGGCCTAAGCCATTTCAAAGCCTCTTTAAAAAAATAATCTCAAAAATACATGGCTCTGCTCCTGCATAAAGCCTGCCTAATGCTCAGGTCTTCCTCTTCTGTCACATTTCAATCCCTCACAGACGGCAAGAGCCTAAAGCTTCTTCTAACGCCTTCTCTGCTTCTATACCATATCCTTAAGCTACTGCTCAGGTTTTATTGCTTCTATTCTTCTTAACTTTCTCTCACTGTATGTCTGCATCACTAACTTTCTGGCTGTTATTTTCCTTACTGAAACTAACATTCGATTTTGCATGTACTATAACAGTCAATGTCACACATTGCACTACCTACATACTTTTTTTTGACACTCTCTACATAATGTATGACGAGAGTGACTATTATCGTCTGTAATGTTTTAACTGTACAGAATTACCTAGTTGTGTAGTAATGTATTACAACATCTTGTAGCAGTTTGTTCTTTCAACTTATTTTTTGTATAGTATTTCTAATGTATCCAGCGTGGTGGTGCAGCGGTAGCATTGTTGCCTCACAGCAAGAGGTTCTCCCGTTCGATTCTCAGCTAGAGTGTGGGGAGTGCCTTCTGTGTGGAGTCTGCATGTCCTCCCCGCGGTTGGGTGGGCATTCGAAGTCGAGCTGGCACCTCGGCGTTCGTGAAAATATACTGCCAATCATTAGCGGACCGGAATTTCGCTGTGGCAACCCCCAACCGGGAAAAGCCAAAAGACAACAACATTTCTAATGTAATCTTTATTGTATTGGATTATAATGTATTTGTATTGTACTATTTGTGGAACTTTTCTCCCCAGGCCTCTGCTGGAAACGGGTTCTGTAGACCCAGTCAGACCACCCCAGTAAACAAATGTCAAATAAATAAATAATAACTAAGATACACCCTATACTGATTGATTAGATCACAGTGACAATGATACAGTGGTAAACCACTTTGCAGATAAGCCATGATAAAGGACAAATTATTATTTCAGGGATAAAAATTCAAAGGGGAATATTCCAGGGTGACTCTTTGTAACTGCTGCTCTTCTGTCTTGCCCTTAACCCATTAATCTGTCTACTTAAAAGATCAGGTCATGGCTAAAATTTGGCTCCCAGAAAACAACATAGTGTAAAGACCTCATCTTCCTTTTGTGGATGATTTAAAATTGCATAGTTTATCAGATGAGGAACTGAAAGTACAACAAAAAGTGGTCAAAACATTCTCAGATGATACAAGACTGTCTTTTGGTCTTGATAAATGTGCAAAAGCAACCTTTAAAGCAGGAAAGCTGCAGCACCAATAAAATATCAGTCTGGGACAGGAATGTGATATAAAAGAACTCGAGCAAGAGGGAGTGTATAAATATTTGGGAATTGATGAAGGCTCAATAGTAAAACATGAACAAAATGAATACAACTTACTAAGGAATATTTTAAAAGACTAAAATTAATACTGAAAACAGCTCTGACATCTATGAACAAAGTCCAAGCTATAAACCAATTTGCTCTTCCTGTCCTAACTTACAGTTTTGGAGTGAATAACTGGTCCCAAAAAGTACTGGATCAGTTGGACAGTAAAACAAGAAAAATACATCATGCTTTTTAAATCATCTATAAAAATTAGTGTATACCAAGATTATATATTCCCCATTCTGAAGGAGGTATGGGCCTCCTCAAAACTGATTACTTGTATAGATCTGCAATTGTAGGACTGTATACATATCCTCACAAGATCCAAACATAACATGAGGAGAATAAGTATAAGATGATTTCCCTGCTTAATTTAGCAGAAGCGTATTGGTGGTCAAGTGGGAATGGAAATCAGACCAGAAGTAGATAAAAATCAGGCAGGAACTGAATGTGCCAAAAAAACAAAAGAAAGAATATAAAGTGAAGGATCAGACGAGAAGGCAAGAAATGTGAAAATGCATAAACATAGTTGTAAGTACAAAAAACTCTTGGAACAACCTCATGTTGACCAGGACCAAAACCAGGAATAGTTAAGGAGAGGTGAATTTAAACCAAAAGCTGAAAGGTTAATATTGGCAACCCAGGACAGTAGAATACATAGACGTTGGTTTACAAAGTCCATTGTACATGTGGGAGACACAGGCAAATACAGGTTTTGTAAAAAAAGACTTGGAAATAGTCGCACACCTTGTTGCTGGGTATGATACACTTATGACAGAAGGACTGTATGCTGAAAGGCATAATAATGTGACAAGACTGCTGCACTGGGGATTGTGCAAACATTTTACAATTGAAAGTAGCTGAGATGCAATGGAAACATTAGATACAAAACATTATAAAAAATGATTATTATAACATATGGGATGACCTGTTATGAATAGTTCAAAAAAATAGATGCGAGAAAACCAGATATAGTAGTCCACGAAGAGAAGATAAAAGTAACACTGATCATTGAAATTGCTACATTCAGTGACTACAATGTCTTACAGAGACAGAAAGTCATAGAATGCCAGGATTTACAGGCAGAAATTATGGCAATGTAGAAGAAGGATACTCAGACAGTTCTAACAGTAGTAGTAGCAATGGGTCTTATTAAAAAGAATTTACAATCGTACTTAGACATGTTACCAGTACACGTAACTCTGTATGAGTCAGTTCTGTGCACACTGTGGGTGCTGCGAAGAGCACTTCTGGCTAACATCAAAGATTGAAACAATACTAATTTCATGAACTTTAATCACACTTTGACTTAGGAATGCGGTCCATTCCCATCATGGTATTAAAAAACATGGAGAAATTAAACCTTGAGCATTATTGCTTGTATAAATGCCTGATGTGTAACTTTATACCTGTGAGGCATCTGATGAAAATTTAGAAGCTATACCCACCTCATTATATAGTTTTCATTCATACAAATCTCTTGATCTTTTCATTCCTGCATAAAACTACTTTAATATTTCATGTCTCAAAATATAAAACCTAACATATGTCAGATTAAAGCATTTTCTTACTGTTAGAACACTGTTTTATGTAAATAAACACTTTCTAAATCAGCTGTGAGGTTTCCAGTTAAAAAAAGTATGGTGCATACCCATTTCTTCATGCAGTCTTCATTCATAAAAATCTATTATCTTGTAAGACCTCAGAGAACACTTTTACTTTTGATGCTTGATGTGTCAAACTATGACAAACCTGCCCCTTATGTATGTCAGTTATATCAGGCCAGGTTTGATTTGTTATTTCTTAACCAAGCAACTGTGGTCATGATTGTCTAATGACAACAAAGAACAGCACAGCATGAGTACTGTTGTCACTCAATTGTTTTCATTTTTTTTAAGTAATATTATTATAAAGTAACCAATATAAATCAAATTATCCCACAAACATTCTTTTTCATTATACTTTAATAAAATATCACCAATACCATGCAATCCAGTGTTCAGTATGAAAAAAATGTTTACTTTAAATAATTAAGTTTCTTGGCAGCAGTAATCAGTTCTTAGCGGAGAGTAGCTTTACTTCGACCATAGAAGTAAAGTCAGGATGGAAACTCAAGGGGTATGCCTAGCATCCGAAGGCTTGCAATCCTAAAAGAACCACAACAACCCTTCTGTTAGGCTGTACAGTTTATTTCATCAGTAATACCATGCCATACATTGTGTCACTGTCATTTAAATAATGATTTACATTTCACTCCTTGCTGAATGTTTTTCATGCATGCTGTCAGCTAGCTATGAATAGGCTTGGTATTATTTGGTTTTCTATCAGGTCTTTTAGTGGATAAAGTCTGCAGTTTTCCTTTTAGGATTTGTGAATTGCAATTTAAATTACCTTTACTTTATTTATTTTTTTAAGGCAAGCACACTTGACTCCAGGTATCCATTTTCAGCCATGATCTAGTTACATATAGAAAATGCAACACACAGTATTAATAATATACAGAAGGTGAAGGACAGGGGCATGAAATGATATACACTTTAAGCTGACTCAACATTATCAGCATCAAATTAATTTTCTCAATAAATGACTTCACACATTCTGAGCAAAGACAAATCATGTATGTTTATCAGTCCTCATTTCTGCTACCACCCAGACTTTTTTATAGTGGAATAGGGATTTGTCATAAATGTCAAGACATGGAGTTTTTTTTTTTTTTTTTTTAGGAATTACATCAGCCACTTTTTTCTTTCTTTCTTGCCACATTATATACCATTGTGATGTTCATGTGGCATATTTCAGTTGTCTTTATATTCTTTTACCTTTTGTGTATTGACAAGCCTATAAAAACAGGAAAACATGTCATGTCTGCAGCACATGGGATTTGGCTTTAAAGGCTGAATGTATCATTTAAGACTTTAAAAAAATGAGTGAGCATTCAAAAGACTTAAAGTTAGAATACTTGAATATTCTTAAGGGTTTATTTGTATGTATCTCATGGGCTTCCATCAAAGCAGATTTAATGTATACACAGTGATGACTCTTTTTATCTAGGGCCTTTCTGCTTGTTAACTTTTTGGCTTTTGTGTGTGACCATTATTCTCTTTGCCTTTATACATATGTTATGAACTGCAGTTCTGGGCCTTCTTTACAACATTTTTCTGATGCATATATATACATATATATATATATATATATACATATATATATATATATATATATATATATATATATGTGTGTATGTATATATATGGGTCCACTTTCAAATTTCGAAAATCCAAAGCTTTGAAGCTCTAAATACCAAAGCCCTGAAGATCGAAGCTTTGGATTCTTGAAACTTGTCAATGGAGATCACCGTACAGTGCGGAACGGGAACTTTACCATTCTCTTCACTGTAGTGCAATCTCAGAGTTGGTATATTTAAATAGCAAGGGGTGTGGAGAGTGTTAGTTGTAAACTTTTATTGTTATAGATTTTTTTTCACGTTTCGAGATACCAAAACTTCGAGCTTCTGGACTTCAGTAATTAGAGCTTCAAAGTTTTGGATTTTCAAAAATTGAAAGTGGACCCATATGTGTGTGTGTGTGTGTGTGTGTGTGTGTGTGTGTGTGTTTGTGTGTGTGTGTGTGTGTGTGTGTGTGTGTGTGTGTGTGTGTGTGTGTGTGTGTGTGTAATTACTTGTTTAATGGTTGGTTGTCTGGCTGGTTGGTTTGTTCTTTGGGTTATTCATTCATTCATTCCTTCACTGAAAAAATTATTACAAGGGAAGGCTTTGCAGCACCCCAAACTGTAGTCAAGAATAGTCCAATGAATAATTATTCAGACAGTGACAAAATGGTTGTGCCTTGTATATGTTAGGCTGGTGAGAAACGACAACAATGCAGACCTAGAACAAGAGCATAAATGTCATATTTAATATGACTTGCAATCCCAGAGGGCCCACCATAGAAACAAAACTGAATCATAGAATGATAATGCAACTAGCATGGTAATGACTATAAATGTTAACTCTTTACAGCCCTGTATTATGTAAGATCTGAACATAATAAAATGTATTTATGCATTTTCAGTGGTGGTCTAACATCTCTGAAACAAATTCTAGTGTATGGTGGAATGCTGTTAAAGTTCACTTTCTTCCTGATCTGGGAACATGTTCAGAAGACGGATGATGTCCTTGTCCTTAACAAGTCAGGAACATG
>NC_056732.1:1015266879-1015416879 GCF_019279795.1 Protopterus annectens | reverse complement strand
GTATTTGACTAAATAGATTGTATGCATATTTTGTGTTTTTTCTGCTTGTTAACTAACTGTTTGATTAATAGTACTAATATATCAATTTACTTATTTTAATTGAGACCTTGGCTTTGTATATATATGGACTCAAAATGTTGTGTAGGTAAAACCTGAAGAAGCGTGTCTTACCACACGTGAAAGCGCTTGTTTTTATTAAAAGTACTTGTTTTGCTGTTTAACTGTTCGTGGTGGTCCTTATCCTATTATTTTACCATTTTTTCACTCGAAGCTTGTGGGATTGGACCTTTGGTTGGTAGCTGTTTTCTTTGTGTTATCAACAATGAAAAATACTGATCAAGAGACCTTTAAAAGATTTACAGTATAGCAGTACGAATGACATAATCATGAAGAAAGCAAAATATTTTATGAAATGGCATTCGCCATTGTTCACACCATTGTTCACAGATAGCTACAAAATTGTCAGAACTAACATAGCCATACAGAGCAGTGAAATGGTGAAATTAACCTGGAGCTCCCTATGCAGTTTTAATGCTTCAGATGGTATAGTAATCCAAGGGTCAAATCTTTTTACTGTAATGGTAACTGATCAAGCCGACAGATCCTGTGACACATTTTCTTTAAAAGAATATGGGAATTTTAATAGTTTCTTGGCCAAAATACTTGCTTGGTTATATCTCTGAAAATAGGGTCACAATAGTCTAATCATTTTACCTATTCTGCAGAATAAACCATGTGCTGAACTTCTTTGTATGAGTAAGTGCCTTCTCTACTGAAGATGGCTGATATATAGCACAGGCAGAATGAGTTCTGAGCAAACATCATGCACAATGAGTTTCTTTAGCTTATTTGCAAACAAATTCTTTCTAATAAAAAATGAAGCTATACCCAAACATATTAAAAGAACAGGCATTAAATATTCATAGATTCATAGACTGTTACTAGGCTAATGACCTAGGGGACCTTTCTTTTTTTTTAAACACCTTTATTGAATTATCCTTGTGACATATGCACATTTACATTTATATGAAAGTAATCAAACTGTATTAACAAGTTAAAATTAACAAACACTATGCTTCACATATATTGCTATATATCATATAACCTAAGCAACACTACATAAATTATTTAATTCCTTTCCCTTTTTTTTTAAAACAAAAAACATCTTCATTAAAACATCACTTATGACATAAGTAATCATATATTTATATAGCTGAAAGCAAACCACACTGACACAGTCCTAGTTGCAAGCATTTTACATCACAAACCGCAAACATTATACTGTACATCACTTATAATCTACCCAGTCGTTTTCAGTCAAACATTACATAGCTCATTAAGTCTTGCCTTCTTTTAAACCTCATTCCCCCCATGTATGTATTTTTCCCACAATTCCCATTTTTTCCTATGTAGTTTGCTCCTACCTTTTCCTAAAGATCTCAGTTCCAGTTGTTTTATCTCTGTTACTATATTCACTACTTCTAATATAGTCGGTTTAGATTTTGATTTCCATTTTCCAGTAATTGCTTTTTTGGCAGCCACCATAATTAGAGACAGCAAGGCCTTATCATGTCTAGGCAATCCCAATTCTGTATCATCATCAGCCACCTTTTTTCCCATTTTTTTTGTACATGGGGTTGGGGTATTGTGGCAACTGTCACCAACTCTCTCAATTCAGTACCACACTCCTGCCTTCTTCAACACTCATGCCTGACTGCCGCAGATCTTCTTTCACACAATCCATCCACCTCTTTGCTGGATGTCCTCACTTTCTCTTACCTTCTTCCTGTCTGTCCCAAATCTTCCTCACCATATTGTCTTCTGCTTTTCTACACATGTGCCCAAACCACTGTAATCTGTTCTCTTTGATCTTTTCTGCAATTGGAGCTACTTTGGCTTCTGCTCTTATGTCCTCATTTCTTCATCTGTCCCACAGTGTGCATCCTACCACCTTTCTCAGGCACTTCAGGGAAGTAAATATTGTGGGGAGAAATAGCCAGGGAATTGTTATGGCTAGGCTTGTATAGGCACTAGGGCTGATAGTCTAGTACCAACCTATGAACCTATGAACTTCATTTCCATCACCTCTAGCTTCTTCAACTGTTCTGCTTTTACTGCCCAAGTTTCTGCACCATACAGCAGTACTGGTTGCACCACTGTCTTGTACACCTTACTTTTCAACTTCTTTGGCATTCTTCTGTCATAGACTACACCTGATACTCTATGCCAGTTGGCTGCAGCAACTCTGATTCTGGCTTTGACCTCTTCATTCAGACTACCCTTCTCCTCAACCACCTCTCCTACATACTTGAAGCTGTTTACCTGTTTCACTATCTTCCCTTGTATCTCTATTCTCAGCTTTTTTGATTTCCCCAATTTGTTGCCATTACCACCATCTTATCTATACTTAGTTTCATCCCATGTGCCTTCAGATTTTCATTCCATTCTCCTATCCTTTGCTGAAGTCCTAGCTCAGAGTCTCCCTGTACTACCACATCGTCTGCATACAGCAGCTTTGTTGATCTGTCCCCTCCAACCTGTTTGCTAATGTAGTCCATCACCAGTAAGAACAGCAGTGGGCTGAACTCTGGTGTACACCCACTACCACTGGGAACCCCTCTGTGAGGCTGAACACTGTTCGTACTTGAGTCACTGGGTCTTTGTACATAGCTTGCACTAATTCTATCAATGTTTCTGGGACTTCAAACCACCACAGTACTGCCCAGATCAGCTTTCTTTGGACCTTGTCATATGCTTTCCATCTAGGAATGCCCAGTTGGACTCTGTCCTCATCTCTAGCTTCTTCTCAAGTATTTGTCTCAGTGCAAACATCGGGTCAGTTGTGCTGCATCCTGATCTGAATCCAAACTGCTCATCTCCCATCTTACATTCTACTACTCTGCGTATCTGTTTATCAATCATCCTCTCTAGAATTGTCATGCAATGTGGTAGGAGTTTGATACCTCTGTACTGCCTACAGTTGTGGATGTCCCCTTTGTTCTTGTACACTGGGACGAGTATGCTTATTCTCCAGTCATCTGGGATATGCCTTTCTCTATTATGGTCAGATCTGAGAAGTGAAGATAACAGTGATGGACTGTAGTACAATGATATAGGTTGTATGGGTTTCCTGGAACATGGAGGGGGGCCTGTAGTTTGCAAGGATGTGTTACAATACCTTGTTTATGGTGAGTTCCAGTGGGTCATACACCTTTAACAAGTCTGGATGTGAGATTGTTTTTAACGTAGACTGAGACTCCTCCACCTTTAGTTTTCTCCTGTGCAGTAGCTGGTCTAAGGTTGTGAAAGTACCTTGCACTGCTGGGGTACTCTCAGTGACTTTAAACCATGTCTCCATTACTACACAGGCTTGCAGGGAGTGGAGTTTCTTGTTAAGAGTTCTAGCATTGAGCAGTACCACCTTCAGATATTTTTTCATAGGTTCAATTGGGTCTATATTACTTCATCGAAACACCTATTTAGCAAATCACTATTTGTTGACCCCAAATTGTTGAATCCTCTCTTCGTCGAATGGCCGTTTCAGTGAAGTTTTTCACAGGAAAAGGAAATGGTTGGCCATCATCAGGAATTTTCCCTTTTCCCCACTGAAGTGCTATCTTTGAGTTGGTATACTTAGTTGGAGTGGGGGTGCAGTCCCCACATAGGGGTTTGTGGGGGCAAAGCCCCCCACTTGGGTGGGTTTTACATTTTTTGAGTTTAGTGATGGGCACTAGTTTGGATGGTCATTTCTTTTCCCCTGTGAAAAAGTTTGCTGAAACGGTTGTTTGACAAAGGAAGGATTCGACAATTTGCAGTTGACGAATAGTGATTTGCTAAATATGTGTTTCGATGAAGTGATTATAGACCCATTCAGTATAATTTGGTAGGTTTATCAATTTGGCATTGCCTAAAAAAAAGGCACTATGGAGGTAGAAAAGGTCTTTGCCAATATCCGAAAGCCTAGAGGGGATATGTGCAGACCCTGGCAAAGCAGACTGGTCTGTCAACCATGTCCCCCCAGGCTATCAAATATTGTACCCCCCCCGAATTGATATCAGAAGCTAAGCTAGTTGTTAAAATCAAACATTTTTTGTTGATAAAGTGGCATCAGCCTTGGAGAAGGTAGTATGTTGCTTACTGCTAGGCTCATACCTGCCTGAGACACATAATCAGCAAGCTCGATCATGTCTCACTTCATATAGTCAAGGGAGGTACATCTCAAGTCATTAACATCCATATGGACTATGACAGAGTCATACTGGTACCTGTGGTTCAATGATCTGAGTGCCTGTGTGACTTGACAGATCCTAGCCTCAAAAAGGCAGCTAACCGTGGCTCTCTCTTTACTCAGTCTGGTGAGGTGGACCTCAGTGTGCCTCACTATACAATCACCAATCACCAGGAAATTTAGCTGTGTGCTGCTTTGCCTTAAGGGCTTAGCAGTACAGGCATTGGATACAGTGTTACTATGTGTAGAAGTGAGTGGTATTTTAACGGAGTATGTATGTGATGGCTAAGGATCCTTTCTTTGATTATACTGTGCAGGAGGTCTTAGTGTTTTAAGAAGGTTACCTCTAAGTGTCTCAGCATAAGTAGTTTTATGTGTGGGGTCTTTATCCTGTGCAGTAGGCGTGGTGCAAGTGTCACTGACAACCTCTATAGGATTAGTTTTGGTTGTATGAGATAGTTTTCCCTCCAGTGTTAAAATATATTAACAATCTGCAAGGCACTACATAACATTAGTAATGTGGACACTGTACTACAGTAGTAATGATGGCACTGCATTGCAGTAGTAGTATAGGTACTGAAGTAGCTGTAATGCAAACAATGCACACTGCAGTAATAATGTTGTCACTGCATTACATCACATTAACATTAACATCACATTAACAACACGCACACATCACATTAACAACACACACTAACACACACTACAGCCCCTACCCAACACCCTTAAACATAAACACTTACCTGAATCCACAAACGCAGCACAACACCAGAACTGCTAATTCAAAATCTCCCGCATTCCACTTTATGAACTTAAGATACTGAAATTCGAGATTTCAGTATTTCGAGCTTATAAAGTGTTCCTATATATATATATATATATATATATATATATATATATATATATATATATATATATATATATAAAATGTACTCTCAGAGATTAAAATATTCTGTAAACAACTAGCCACAATGACAAGTTTGAATATATTTAATAATAAATAATAAAAGAACATGAAAATACTAAATATCTATTTAAAATAAACACTAGAGTTTCCATCAGAGGAAATATTAAAAATAACACAGGTGGGCAGGTTCACACAGTTACATAAAAACAATACTTAACTAATCTCACTATATTTTACTGACTGATCTAAAGAATTATTATTCCCTGGTTACTTACTAGAGCAAGGCAAGATGAAGTAGGTTAGAGGTCATTCCTTGTCAGGTTCCAAAAACAGAGCTTCAAGAGGCTACAATCTCACCTAGTATTAAAACATCATTTTTAGCAAAGGATTACACAATGACATCACATACATCTGGTCATCTGACTTCTGGTTCCCATACTTCCCCCTTTGGCTAGAAGCTGTCAAGATTTAGCACATAGGTGTCAACAATACACACAAAGAGAGCCTTGCTAAGATCTGCTGCAGCTTCTGGAAGTCATAAAATAATTTCAAACCTCCTCCCTTCCAGAGTAGCAATTAGTTCACCCCAATGTCAATACAGTAAGCTTCCTAGTACAGACTTTTTTGTCTCTGGCTGCATTGAGAACTGTAAGATACAATCTTTATGGCTCGAGCTAGGTAATTTAATTTCAAACTTCTCTTCCAGTATCCTCTGATAAAACATACACATTTAAACAGGTAAAATAATGCATGCATATTTATTTTTCTGTCCAGCAGGGAACACTATTGGTACATTTTTAACACAAGCAGCTTTACAAATACATTTTTCAATACAAGCATTTGTACAAATCAGTTTGATATATGAATGACACATAATTCTTTACAAAATTCCTGCTAGCTTTGCTGGCACATGTTACACATGCACTGCCGTACTTCTCCTGGCACAGCTGGCAATACTTCACACTGTCACATCCCCCCCCCCCCCTTTGAAAACTTAAGCTAGTTTTTCAAGTGACCCTTAAGAAACATTGCTTGAGAGGAATAAGCCTATCTGGGAATACCTTAACCCACACCCTGTCTTGAGATCCAATTTAACTTTGCATTGCTGAACCCCCTACAGTCCTGCATTATCATATCATATGCCTGCCACCCCAGATTAAAATATTCTCTAAAAGACCAGTCACAATGAAAAGTTTAAATATATTTAATAATAAATAATAAAATAACATGAAAACACTAAATATCTATTTAAAATAAACACTAGAGTTTCAATCACAGGAAATATTAAAAATAACACAGGTGGGCAGGTTTATACAGTTGTCTATGGTCCACCTTAGTAACATGGCATTTTGCTGGCTGGATAGATATAGCCATACATCCCCCTCAGACCCCTTCTACCTCCTACAGCAAATGTTTAGTACCAAGGTCTCCTTATCATGGTAAGGTTTCATGATGTCAACATGGTACAGTTTGGACCACTGCCTCCTGTCTAGCAGTTCTACCATGTAGTTAACATCACTGACCCTCCTTACCACTTTAAAGGGTCCCTCCCAAGCTGCCTGCAGCTTATTGTGTCTGACAAGAATGATAATCATAACCTGCTGTCCCACAGCATACTCTTGGGCTTGAGCATTCCTGTCATACCAGACCTTTTTCTGTTGTTAGGCTCCAGTCAGGTTCTCCTGAGCCAAGCCCATGAGCTTCCTAAGCCTTGTCCTGAGGTTTAGGACATATGCCACAATTGTGGGATTCATATTCACCATCCCACTCACCACAAATCAAATCTAAAGGCCCCCCCTCACCCTATACCCATACAGCAACTCAAAGGGAGAAACTCCTGTGGATTCCTGAGGTACCTCTCTGTATGCAAACAGCAGATGGGGCAAATATTTGTCACACTCTCTCGTAAACTAATCTGCAAATGCCTGTAGCATGGTCTTTAGTGCAGAGTTGAACCTCTCCACAAGACCATTAGTCTGGGGATTGTAGAAGTGGTCTTTAGGTGCTTTACCCCACATCGCTCCCACAGACAAGCCAGCAAGTCTGACATGAAATTGGCACCTCTGTCAGTCAGTATATCTCTTGGGAAACCTATCCTGCTGAAAATATCTAACAAAGCATTTGCCGCCTTTTCTGCCTCAATGGAGGACAGAACCACCACCTCAGGGTATCTAGTAGCATAATCTACTATCATCAGGAAATACTTCTTCCTGTGGAACTTGAAGTACTCAGAGGTCCCATAATATCCATAACTACCCTCTAAAATGGCTCCTAAATAACAGGCAAATTTGTCAAAGGATCCTTGACCTTGTCTCCTGCCTTGCCTACATTTTGGCACTGCTCAAACGTTCTGCAGTACCCTGTTACATCCCTTGCAATCCCAGGCCAGTAAAAGGTCTGAATAATATGTCTCTTGGTACACTTTGTGTCCATATGACCTGAAAAAGGAATGTCATAGGCTATGGCTAGAAGTACTAGACCATAGGCTCTAGGCACTACCAACTGCTGTATTACCTCACCCTCTAGGTCTCCCTCAGGGGTTCACTCTCTATACAGTAAGACTTTGTTCTAGTATACAGAATCCTCTTTTACTTGAGGATCAGGTGTCTCCCTAGCTACCTCCCTCAAGCCTCTTAGTATAGGGTCCAAGAGCTGAGCCTGTCTCAGCTCTATCTTTGCAACTCTTCCCAATTCCGCTCCCACAGGAAGTCTGGTATCCTCTGACAGTGGTGCCTCACTCTCATTCTGGGTACTACCACTCACTTCAGCCCTTGCAGTTACCCTGTCAAAGGGAACACTAGTACATACCAGCTGTGGCTCACCTTCAAGTTCACTGCTACAGGGTAGCTCTCTCCCTGAAACAGCTACCTTGCCAGCCCTGGCTTTAGGTGTGAGGTCTGTCTGTGTCTCCCTAAGGCTACCAGACCCACATGCCTGTCTCCAAGCTTGACTGCATGTAACAGCATGCACACAAGGTACTGCATTATCAAAATCATTCCCTATCAAGATATCTGCAGGGATATCATCAAACACACCTACTTGCTTGCTTGCTTCCTTTTCCACCCTTCCAGTCAAGGTAAACCCTGGCCAAAGACATTTGGAATGGGGTTCCTCCTAAAGCTGTGACTGGAATGGACTGTCCAGCAAATACTGCTCCTCTTTAAACACTGCAGGTTTCACAATGGTTATGTCAGTGGCTGTGTCTCTCTCTTAGCAGTGGCCTGTTTTCCATCTACTAAGATAGGATAAAACCTCTGGTGATAGTTTGGTACCACTGTTGTCTCCAGACAGCATATGACTGGCATACTGTTATTCCTACTTGCTGGGTCTCCCACCTTTTGTTCCCTACTTTGTTTCCATGAACATCTATATGATAAATGGCCCTACTGGTTACATTTAAGACATTTAAATCTTGATCCTGGCTGTGTATCTGAAACCGTGGCTTCCCCTGTTACTGATGGACTCTGTTGGAGTGGTTTAGGCTGCCCACTATGGTTTTCCTTATATCTATGTGCAGCACTGGGTATCCCTTTCTTGTGCAATGATGCCCTGCTTGCTAGGTAGAGATCTCTTTGTTCCCCAGCTCATCTGCAGAGTTACAGTCTTGGTATGCCAACCAGATTATCTTGTCCTCAGGCAAAGTGATATGGGCTTGTTCCCTCACCAAAAAGTCTGCCAGCCCTTCAAAAGTGGTGACCTGACACCCACTCACCCACCTATGAAAATAAGTGCTTAACTGAGCAATATTATCACACACACTTCAGGTGTTAACTTAAAACATTGTAGTAAACAATGTTTGACTTTCTCGTAATTTAAACAATCAATATCAGACAAGTTACAAACAGCAGTTACAGCTTTACCATGGAGTAAGGAAGTCAGGAACTGTATTCAGAGCCCTTGGTCAGTATTATACTTTTTACATACCCTTTCAAATATATGAATAAAACTAGCAAAATTATCACCCCCTGTAAATTGTGAAAATAAATGTAGTGACCTATATTGCTTCTGGAGTTCAGTTATTCCCTTCTCCATGACCTCCATGACCCTGGCAAAGAGTCAGCATCTCCCTCTAATGTTGACACTGCCTCTCAATTTCATCAGCCTCCAGATGGCCGCAGTCTCTTTGGCCTCCAAATGCTGCAGCCTCTGCTGATTCTAATTCCATCTGTTTCTCCTTTTCTTCAACCTCCAAACCCTGCAGTCTCGCTGCTGATTCTAATTCCAAATGTTTGGCCTCCAGCTCAAGTCTCTTTAACTTCAGATGGATTTTTAAGTCCTTTGAGGAAAAGGTGAACTGTCCTCTTTCTGAGGATTGCAAATTGCCATCAACAGACGGTTATCCCCTTGGTTGCTGGTTGAGTTGCAACTAAGGCTGAAATAATTTCCTCTTTAGTCAGGTTGGCATGCACCAGTCCTTTGGCTTCACACACCTTGGTCAACTGGTTCTTTATCAGCTTGCCATAATCCTCTGCTGTAATCTTTGCCTGCTTTCCCTGACTTAACTAAGTTAACAAAAATAAATAAAATTGTTTTAAAATAAAACTTTGAATGTTAACCTTGTGGCTGCTGAGAGGCCACACCTTCAGTGACAGCTGTCTACAGGAAACAGAAGTTCAATTAATATTCCACCACTGCTCAATAATATGAGACATCCCTACTCTGGTCCGTTAATCAAGGAACCTGAATCCTCACCACTGGCACTGGAGAGGGATGTTCACTAGGAACAAGAATGGATACACCCAGTATTTCCAGATGCAGCTCTCTGCATCAAGCACAGTTTCCCTTAAGAGCACACAGGGAACACACTCATTCTGGGGTCTGGGTCCCCCGTCTGTCCAGATTCCCAATAAGACTCCTCACTGGCACAGATCAGCTGTAGGGTGCAGTCCTCAGCTGAGTGTCCAAGCCAAGTGCTCCAGCACCCTCTCTGTAACCAGTGCTTCATGTACCTGCTCCAAGTAGCTGATGTACACACACGTGCATACACACACACACACACACACACCTGGGAAAGGCTGGCACAGATTTACTGGCTATGCCACATTCTGCCCAGACTATAAGGTAATTACACTGCCACCAGACACCCCAAAGCAAGCTACTTTAAGGCTCTTACAAGGGTATGCAATTGTACTGAGTGAAATTAATATTAATACAAATGATAGTGTTTGGCCAATGTAGTAAGGCTTTCAGGAGTGGCCAGAGCTGTCACCAAATATATATATAAGTACTCTCAGAGATTAAAATATTTTCCAAAAGACCTTCCACAATGAAAAGTTTAAATGTATTTAGTAATAAATAATAAAAGAACATGAAAATAGTATGTCTATTTACAATAAACACCAGAATTTCAATCACAGGAAATGTTAAAAATAATACAGGTGTACGGGTTCACACAGTTAAAGAAAAATAATACTTAACTAACCTCACTATATTTTCCTGACTGATCTAAAGAATTATTGTTCCCTGGTTACTTACTAGAGCAGGGCAAGATGAAGTAGGTAAGGGGTCCTTCCTTGTCTGGTTCCAAAGAAAATGAGTACTGTGAGACTTCAATCTCACCTAGTATTAAAATATCATTTTTAGTGATGGATTACAGAATGTCATTACATACATCTGGTCAACTGACTTCATGGTTCCAATGCTTCCCCCCTTGGCTAGAAGCTGTCAGGATTTAGCACATAGGTGTCAATAATGCATACACATAGAGCCTTGCTAAGATCTGCTACAGCTCCTGGAAGTCATAAAACAATTTCAAAACTCCACCCTTCCAGAGAAGCAATTAGTTTACCGCACTGACAATATAGAAGCTTCCAAGTACAGACTTTTTGTCTCTGGCTGCATTGAGAACTGTAAGATACAATCTTTATGGCCTAAGCCAGGTAACTTAATTTCAAACTATTTTCAAAGTTTGAGATTAACCTCTTCTCTTCGCATATCCTCTGTTAAAACATATACATTTAAACAGTTACAATAATGCATGTATATTTTTTTTCTGTCCAGCAGGGCACACTGTTGGTACATTTTTAACACATGTAGCTTTACAAATACATTTTCAACACAAGTATCTGTACAAATCAGTTTGATATATGAATGACATAATTCTTTACAAAATTCCACCTAGCTGTGCTGGCATATGTTAGACATCCAATGCCCTACTTCTCCTGCTATAGCTGGCAATACCTCATACTGTCACATAGCCTGTGCTTTTACTAAGTACTGTCTGGTTTTGTCTTAACTTTATAGCTCTCTCTGCTGGGAAAACACATGAATGCTGTTCAGAGAACATTATCTGCTAGCCAATTTCTCCTTTTTTCTAGCAAGTTTTTCTTTATCAACTTGTAGCCAATTTCTCTTTATCAGATTGGCTCCATGGAGACATGAAGACCAGAAACATAAATTGCTTCTAAACATACATTTATTAGCTACAAAAAGCTTTATAATATCCAATATTATTTTTCATTTACTTGTTTCTCTTCAAACATGTTACTAGATCAAGCTAAGGGCCTTAATCCAGTATTTCCCCATGCAAGAATGAGAAAAAGCACATTCATTTTTTCTTTTGTCATGCTCTTTTGACCAGACTTTTTTATGTTGCAGTACCCATATTTCTTAAAACCGATCAAGGAGAAAGAGAGAATAGAGAAAAAAAAAACAGGAGCACCTGTTTACAGGGGTCTATATTATATGTTTGAAGCTTCAAAATTTTGAACCTCATATGTTCAAGATATGAGCAAAACTTGAATTTTCGAATATATTATAAAAATGTATAAAAAAAACTTACCTTAACACTCTGCTACTGCCCCCCCCCCACTTAAATATATCAACTCCGATACTGCACTTCAGTGCAGAAAAGGGAAATTTTCCCATTCTGTGCATACGGAGCCATTGCGTTTCACCTTCAAACTTTTCAAAGTTTGATCATATGGTGTCGACCATATCACATTTGAACTTTGAAACGTTCAATAATTTAATAGGGACCCATTTACAGTAGTATCCCCTTTACACCTAAAAACAACTGAGCTGAGAAAAAAGGAAGTTCTGTACTCACCATAACATTCCATGTTTGTTGTCCATCTTACCTTCATTCTTACTGGCTGGGTTCGGAACCGAGAATCGGTTCCGACTCAGCTGCATACTAAAGGTCAAGGGCTTCCACTGGCTCATGGCTGTATTCCTATCCCATGATGGTCTTTTGAAGCTCTCCAGATCTTGTTTGCTGATAACATTAGGAACCCAAAGTAACATCAATACCTATTATGAAGACAATGAAGAAGGCCAGGGACACACATGTCAATGAAAAAAACTCTTTGTCCTCTATTGTCCTCCAGGAGCCATAGGTAGGGGGAAGGAGGGTGAGATGTAAGAATGAAGGTGAAATGGACAACAAACATGGAATGTTATGGTGAGTACATAACTTCTTTATGTTACGTTGTCCTATCTTGCCTTCATTCTTACTGGTTGGGACAGCGTCCCTAGCACCTTATTTCTTGGGTGGCTCACATGAGTATATTTTTCAAGACAGTGGACCCAAAGGAGGCCAAATCTACTTTGTAATGAGTGCCCAAGTTGCAGCAGCACAAATGCTATTAAGTGGCAGTCTCGCTCTAAAAGCCAAAGAGGTTGCCATAGCTCTTGTAGAATGGGCTTTGACTTTAAAGGGAAGAATCTTGTTATTGGATTCATATATAAAAGTGATACAATCTGACAGCTATTTTGAAAGAATGACCTTAGATATAGGGGCACCTTTCTTTGCTTCTGAAAATGACACAAATAACTAATCAGATTTCCTGAAGTCCTTTGATCTTTGTAAGTAGAAGCATAATTACCTATGAACATTCAATTGGTGAAGTTTATATTCAGCGTTGTTGCCATGATTTGAAAAGAAAACTCGTAACTCTATGGACTGATTTAGGTTAGATTCTGAACATACTTTTGGCAGGAAGGATGGGTTTGTTCGAAGGGATACTCTGTCTTTATGAAAAAGCATATATGATGGCTTGATTGATAAAGCTTGCAGCTCTGAAACTCTTCTGGCAGAAGTGATGACAATCAACATACTTGTCTTCCACATTAAAATTTTTAGATCACATGATAACACAGGTTCAAATAGGGGTAGTATCAAGCAGGATAGGACAAAGCTTAGGTCCCATGGTGGTAGGGGTGTTCTTATGGGTGGTCTTAACAAGTTAGTACCCTTCGAGAAGGCTTTGCATAATTTGTGAGACATCAAATTAGGGGCAAAATTGCTTATATGGAAATTAGATATTACTGGTAACTGTACACGATTGCTAGCTGCACCTTCATTAAATAGCTTTGCCAGAAATTCAAGGATAGAACTTATAGGAGCAGAGAAGAGATCACTGTGTCTTGTCAGGATGATATATAACTTTCTTGTTGAAGCTTTATGAGAAGAGATCAAGATATGCTTGACCAAATGAGGGAGATTAGGAAGCCTGGCTATATTTGGAATTGGAGCACCCAAGCTGTCAATTTGAGGGTTGGAAGACAAGGGTGGAGCGTTCTGGATGTATGAGTCAGAAGGTCTGGAACTGGGTCCAAACCCATGGCTCCTCCTGAAGATGAGGTCAAAGGAAGGGGAACCAAATTTGGTGAGGCCAGTATGGAGCAATGAGTATCAGCTTGCTTCCCAATGAGCTGGCTTTCTGGAGAACCTTGGGTATTAGAGGAAAGGGAGGGAAGGCATAAAGGAGTCCCAAGGGCTAATCATGTACAAGTGCATCCCTTGGTGACTCCCCCAGAGGGGGGATCAGGGCAAAAAAGCTGCAGTCAGGCTTGAAGACAGGCAAAAAAGCTGCTGCGTTTGGTATTCATGGATGTGGCAAAAAGAACGCAGCAAGGCTGGCCCCACTTTCAGAATATCCACTCTGCTATTTTTTGTTTAGGGACCACTCATGAGGAATGAGAATAACTCTGCTGAGTTTTTCTGCTATCAAGTTGGATTTCCCCTGGGATGTGTGTTGCTATCAGAAAGTGTTGGGAGGAGATCACCCACTGCCAAATTCTGAGGACCTCTCAACAAAGGGGGTAAGACCTGGTCCCCCTTGTTTGTTTACGTACCAGACAACTGACATGTCTGTCTGTATTGCAATTGTTCCCAGTGGAAGAGAGTCCTGGAGTGCCTTGAATTGTCCTGCCCAGATAATGCCCCCCTCACCCTATCTGGGAGGTGTCCATGTTCACTGTAGCTACAGGTTGTGGGGAAAGAAAGAAGGGGTTGACCTAATGTTACATGAGTTACACTGAGTGGCACACAGCTTCAGTTATCCCACTCCTTGGATCCCGGGAACTACAGCCCCATCAGTCTGACGAGCCTGATCTGCAAGGCCATGGAACATATTATCATGGAACTTATAAACAAAGACATTGGCAACCTTAAAACACTGGACCCCACCCAGTTTGGGTTCGTGAAGGTCGATCTTATCTCCTTAACTTTACTGACTTCTTCGAATTAGTCTCCAGAGCCATGGATGATGGTAAGGCAGTCCACACAGCCTATCTGGACCTTGCCAAGGCCTTTGACACCATCCCCCACTCTGGAATCGTAGATAAATTTACTAAGCTGGGCATTAATCCCTACATCACTCGATGGGTTGCCAAATGGCTTACTGACAGAACCCACACTGTAAAAGTAGCTGACTCCAAATCCAGCTCCAGACAAGTGACAAGTGGATACCTCAGGCTTCAGTCCTGGGACCTCTCTTGTTTGGCATCTACTTCTCTGAAGTACAGGCCAACACTAAGGGACTCTGGCTAACAAAGTTCGCAGATGACTGCAAACTGTGAGCCATTATTGAATCCCCAAATTATGCGGATACTCTACAAAAGGGCCTTAAAGAAACAGATGCTTGGTTCCAGAGCCATGAGCTCAAGCTCAATGCCAAGAAATGTATAGTTATCCCCTTTGGGAAAAAACTCTGGAATAGACTGCCCATACAAGTCAAGCAGAGTGCCTCTTTGGCCCTCTTCAAAAGGAACCTTGATGATTGGATGGGAGAAAGGAAATTCACCCCGGGGATCACGTCAGTTGCCCTGCTAGACAGGAGTCCAGGGAAGTAAATAGTGTGGGAAGAAATAGCCAGGGAATTGTTATGGCTAGGCTTGTATAGGCCCTAGGGCCGATAGCCTAGTACCAACCTATGAATCTATGAAAACCATATATTCTGGTTGACATTTCTGCAGACTGGTTATACATCACCATTTTATCTCATCTCCTCCTGTCTTAACTGTTAATTGTTAAGCCTCATCTACCTCTAACCTTGACATATTTAACTTTTCCATGAATATTTCTTTTGGTGTTATTTCTTGATTTTCACACTTCTCTGCTTTAAACAAATTTTTATAAAATATACAAAAAAAATCTTCTAGAAGATCTCTGGTTATTTTTCTTGTAATAGGTTCCCTAAGTTTGGCAACAACCCTTTCTACTTTCTGTTGCCTTAGTCATTGTACCAACAATTTCTGTGCTCTGGAGTTACTATCAAAAACAGTTGCTTAACATCAATCGTTCTAAACTCATGCATATTATCCAGGTACTGCCTTATTCTCTCCTTAGCATTCTGTAACTGCATGTCTTCTTGTTCTGTGAGACTCCCCTTATTCTGTAATACTTTAAACTTTGTCTACCCATCAAAATAATTATTGTTACTTCTTAACCATATCTCTTTTTCTTTCCTTTCTATCCTATTTTTGAATTCCACATTCATTTTATCCCACTCATTAACTATAATTTCTAGAGTACTGTCTATCTTCCATAATAACTCCCAAATAATTCCCACTATCCATTCCTTAAATTCCTTTCTTTTTATCAGGTGGGGGGAGTGCCAGTGTCTCACCTTTACTTCATTACCCTTCATTTTTATCATAGCTATTATTGGTGCATTATCTGAAACAGTTCTTGGATGCATGTCAAAATTCTCAATTAAATGCACATATTCCTGTGAAATATAACTTCTGTCTAGTCTAGCCCAGTTATTGTACCTTGGGGAATAATATGTAAATTCTCTCCAAGTTCCTACTACTGAATTCACATGTTTCATACCAAATATTTTCATAAATTTCTTCAGAAATCTAGCCTTCTTGTTATATTTTCCCTTCTAGGCACCCATATACATAATCACTGTTGCAAATCAAGTTACAGTCCCCAACTATAAGTAATATTCCATGCTGAAAGCTGATTATTTCTTCCAAAATTTTTTTAAAGTTCCATAATTAGCAGTTTTAGATGGAATATAAATACATGCCAGTATAATCCTCATCCCTTGTAGCCTCTTACTGTCATTGTTATCTTTTTTGTTCCATTTCTATTACTACTGGAGCTTCTCTAGCAATTAATATAAGCACTACTCTTTTTCTTCGTTCCTAATATTCTGCTTAATACCCATCCTGAAATCCATTCTTTATCAAATTCACATGCTCAGTTCTTTCCAAATGCGTCTCCTGTAGCATTGTTATTTGCACTCTGCATTTCTTAACATAATTAAATATTCTTTCCTTTTTGTCTATACCTGTGAGACCATTCACATTCCAAGATATTATGGAAAATGTCACCATTAATGTAAGAAGTCATCATTCCCATCTGTCATATATGGTAGCTTTTCTAAATGTCTATTTCCAGCTTTTGTGATACATGTGCCCCTAATGTTTGTCAGGTTAATCATTTATACTGTTTTTTCTTATCATCAACATTAGAGCCTATGTCACATTTTACAAGACATTTTGTTTAATAAAAAAAAAAACTAAAAAAAAAGACTCCCCCAAGAACCTGATAATTTAATACAAAAACACATAACTATGTACATCTTCAAATAATGAAGTTTAGCCCTCCTAAAAGGAACATTGTTCCAAACAGAGAGCTGCTAACACAAGCCTTAATTAATCTGAAATTGGAGTTATCCATGCTAAGACGCATGATATTGCCTTCTACTTACATTAATTGGTGCCTGTTCTTTTTTTATCTTTATTCCTATCTCAGATGTGAAAACAACTTGCATGTTTTCAGAAAACATTAATTTTTAGCCATGAAAAAAACAGTGTTCTGGCTTTTTATTGCCCTATCATTAGTTTGTCTCCATGCCTAAAATACAAGCTGAAACATTTATTGCTAAAGAAACATATTTCATTATATTCAGCGTTCACGTATTTACTTGCTTCCACTTAAAACTTGTTATTAGATTACTCCAATGGTCTTAATCTAGGCATTCACCTGTGCAAAAATAAGAGAAAGCATATTAGCTCTACATATATTATGATCTTTGTACTTTTGCATCCCATCCACCACCTCAACAACCCAGGATTACAGCCTATTAACTTAAATATGCTTTTGTCTATCCTTTCTTCTCTTTTTGTACTGCAGTGTCTATATTTCTTAATACTAAAAAAGAAGAAAGAAAGAAATAGAAGAAGAAGAAGAAGAAGAAGAAAAGGGGTATATGTTTACTTTAGTAACTTTATCATATACAAGAACAACTAAAACACTTCACTATAAAACATGCAATTTATATTATGAAAAGTTTCATAGAAATACTGTTAATAACAGAAATTGTTTTACTTACAGTTACCTTTTTCCTTCTTCTTCATCTGCCCCAGTATCCTTACAAACATTAATGACTGACATGAAGTGAGGCAAATGCTTTAAAGTTTCCCACAAGTTTAACAAAGTCAACAAAAGTTTACTCTTTTCACTTTTTCTTATACTGTCATATTTCATAAATGTGATCAATGCTTTGCAGTCCCACATTTATTTACTGATTTTTTTTCTGTGTTGCTGGTCTTTCCATTTGTCCACATCTCCCAACTTCAGATCCTGATTTAACTCCAAGGTATTCCCAATTTGTCTAGTTAATTCCTGTGCTTTTCTCTGTCTCTCAAGCATTTTCCTTTGAAACAATGGAAAAAAGGTTTCAATTGCAAAGTTAGAAAAATGAGAAGCAGAGCCCCCTTCTGCTTGTTGGCTCACTTTTTGCTGCACTAACTTTCATATTTCCTCCTTAGCCTGCTCTTTATCAGAAAATGGCTTTGATCCTCCAGGTAAAAAATATTCTAAAGAGAGCTGTATACATCACCTTAAATCTCACTCTTGCTTCTTGACATTTGCAGATTACTGGAATACATTTTTTTTCTTTTCTGCCTGGTATACAGTGAATAATCTTTTTCCACAAACACACTTTTAATACTTTGCCCTTTGCCATAGTTTGTCAGGATCAGGACCTTCTGATGATACTTTTGCATCTTTACTAATACAGGTCTTAGCTGATTTCTCATGGCCAGATTTGGAGCATTCTTTTTTCCTGTCAGTTTAAAAGTTGTTTAAAGTATTTCGGAAAAAAACATTTTTACTGTGGAGCAATTGTGTTTATTTTACTTTTGGGGGCTGGTAAGGTGTTTTAAAGAGTTTTAACTGTGTTTTTCTCTGAAAAAATGACTTTTAAAGACTTTTAACTTTTTACTGTTTTTGTGCTGCTTGTTTTCCAAAAAAACAGGCACCATTTTCAATTTGACAATGGAAAAAAAACTGTTGGTCCCATGGTCGGTCCTTCTTCCACCCACAAAAAGAAACAGTTATGCAAACAACTTTTGCCACCACAGCAGGTTAGCAATTTGCCTCAGCCACAGGTGGGTGACTCTGCTGTGGTTATTAGTTATACCTCAGATCACTCATCTTTTACACCAGATCCCTGCGGTGTACACCTACAGCCACTATGGACCAGTGGTTAGCCATGTCCCCTGTGGCTGTTGGGGTACCCTCAGTGAGCAAGGGAGAGCCACTCTTTCTGGTCCTGGGAGAGGGAACAGGGAAGGCTTCCCTGTTTTGTCAGAATGTTGTGTCCATCCTTGGGGAAGCTTCTACTACCATTAATAACACTATTGGTCCCATTTCTTCTGTAAAAAAAAAAAAAAGAAACAGAAAACTAAATATATGTACTACTCCTCAAATTTTCTTGGACAGAAGTAATTCACTTGGTTTGTCTCAAGGTTTAATTCAAGTTATTGATCCTTCTTATAAAATAGTTTCTGGTAAAAGAAAGAGGGATGCATCCCGTCTTTTCCTGAAGAGATCAAGATTCTGAATCTGGTCAGAAAGATGAAGGGACAGATTCAGGGTTTTCTCCTCAGATTTTTGATTCAGATCCTCAGATTTTTGATTCAAACTTAAAAGAGATCTCAGTGTCTGATTTTCCTTGTAGGGGGTTCTCTTTCTCTGAGACTATTTTCAAAATGTCCAAGTGTTTTCAATGTGAGTACACTGAGATTTCTCAGTCCCTCAGAAAATGCTATGAGTTGTTACAGAAGGAATTTCTAAAACCTTCACCCATTCTTCCAGTTCTGTCAGCTTTGATGGATGTGTTTGTATGACTGACTGCAATTTTCCTGATAATCGGCCAGCTGTACCTAAGAAGGCAGATAGTATGAATAAAGTTCCTCATTCTTTTACGTTTTTATAAACTCTTCCCTAACCCAATACAGTTTTAGTTAATCCTACTGCTGCTAAACATTTAGTTAATTCCAAACTTACTCATTCTGATAAGGATGACAAGATTATTGATAAGTATGGGGAAAAGTGTATGCTTATGCAACTTTCATTTTCAGAATTTTTAATTGTCAGACTCATATGTTAAGGTTTGTTTTGACTAATTGTAAAAGTATGAGGAATGTTTTGTCTGGAATTTCTTCTTGAGAGTAAAACAAATGCTTTAAATAATTTAGTTTCTTCTGTTGTACAGGTCACTACTCACTCTTTACAGAGTGTGTGTATGATGCAGTTGGATCACATTATCAGTTCTGTGTCTTACCCTTTGGACTATCCACTGGACCAAGACTATTCACAATGTGCCTAGCTCCAGCAATAGCTCATTGCAGGCAACATGGTATCCACATTTTCCATACTTAGACAACTTGCTTTCCATTGGAGAGTCTTTTCCAAAGTGTCAGGACTCTCTCACTTGGGTGAGCAGTCTCTTACACATGCTGTGATTCTAGAACATTCAAAAGTCTTTTTGACTCTTTCACACAGGATTGTGTTCCTGTGGTGTCATTTAGACATTTCATTTAAAAGAGCTTTTCTTCCCCAGGAAAAAATAGATCTATATCTAGATCTATTTCTAAGGTTGCCATTCAGACTTTGGTCACTGCAAGGAATACCTCAGGATTTTGGTTCTCATGGCATCTAAAATTGATCATGATACCCCTAGCAAGACTCCACATGACAAAAATACAATATTATCTGAAGTCATTTTGGTCTGAGCACCAACATACTTTGCCCTTTAAAGCAAATATCCTTAAATCCGGGTCTCCCCTTCTCCCTCCCTGATCCAAAGCAATCAGTCACCACAGATGCCTCAGACTTTGCTTGGGGAGAAATTTCAGAAGGGATAAAAGTGCAAGGGATATGAGACACCAAGGACAGACACAAGCACATAAATATAAAAGATATGCTTGTCCTGATCAAGGCACTCAGCTGTCTGAATCATCTCTGGTCCTCAGTACCTTTTCAATTTACTACAGACTGTACCATAATCATGTGTAACATCAACAAGCACAGGGGAATCTGGTCACAGCCCTTTGCAGACCAGCCATGTTAGCATGGGATATAGCTTCATAGCAAAGTCTCACTCTGCAGGCTTCCTACAGTCCATCAAAGCAAAACTGTGTGGCAGACATGCTAAGCAGGACATCATGGGTAGACCATCATGAATAGAAACTAGATCAGGGGTATTCTAAGATTTGTTCCATCTGTGGGGAGTTCTTCAAGTGGGCTTGTTTGCCTCCTCTCTAAACAATCATCTGACAAGATTCTACTCCAGAAATCCATGCAAGAAGGCCTTGAAGAGAGATGCCTTTTCTTCTTCTTGGACAAGGATTTTCCTATATGCGTTTCCATCCTTTCCACATATATCCAGGGTACTTCTGTAAATTCATAAGGAATCCCTCAAGATTGTGTGTTTTCCTTCTTTTGGAAATAGCCAGGGGAAATTACAACAAGCTTCCTCATGGACTTGATCTACTCACACAAGATCAGGGATGTTTGATACACCCTGCCTCCAATCAACTTCAATTGACTGGCTGAATGAAAGTGTCTTAATTCCATTTAGACACCTATTTACTGAGAATGTGCAGCAGGTACTAATGGAGGTAAGTAAGCCTGCTTTTTGAAAATCATATATACGCAATGGAAAATGTTTTCTTGTTGATGCCAATGATATAACCACCACTTATTCAGGGCTAGTTTTTCTCTGGTTTTAAAATATTTGTGTGAGTTACTATCCTATGACCTTTTTTCCTCCTCCATCAAGGTTCATTTATTGGCCATTTCATCCTCCTCTTTTAATGCAGTCACCTGTTAACATGCTTCTGAAAGGGGTTTTGCATAACAGGCCTCCAAGAAAATTGATGACCCCCTCCTCGGGATCTTAATTATGTGTTAGAGATGCTAACACTAGCACCATTTCAACCAGCTAACCTGGCTGATTTAAGATTATTAACATAGAAAACAGTTTTGCTGATTGCTCTGACCCCTGCAAGAGGGGTATCTGAGTTGCAAGCTCTTATGGTGAGTCAACCTTACCTCATTTTAAACAGGGGCAGGGTTTCTTTGACAACTAATCCTTTTTTTGTGCAAAGTGGTATGTGAGTTTACGTTAAGCCAAACTTTCAGTCTCCTCATTTTTTTTTCCTGAACATAAAATTGAGGAAGAAAGGATACTCCATACCTTGAATGTCCACAGACAACTCAGATACTATCTTGACAGAAGTAAATCTTTCAGATCTTTGGATCAATTGTTCATTTCTTGTGACCTAAGAAAAATGTACAACCTGTGTCAAAGCAAACTATTTCTAAATGGTTGTCATTCACCAGAGCAAAACATTTCCAGGCAAGGTGAAGGCCAGCCCTGCAAGGGTCTTGGCTTCATCTGTAGTATTTTGGAAAGGGTTGAATTCTAGACGTATTCCAGAAGCAGCAATTTGGTCCTCTGTACACACTTTTACAAAGCACTAAAAGCTTGATTCCATCTCTATGTCTAGTTCAGGTTTTGTTAGGATCACTCTCCAATGGCTCATGTACTCTTCTCCTTCCACCTCTCAAAATTTGTAGGCTATGGTAATCTACCCATATAGCTTAGGCTACTATAGCAGTAATCAATATGAAGAACATAGTGCAGTTGTGTAAGTAAACTTACCATAACAGTAGATGTTCTAATGATTGGATGCAGTAGCCACTCCTTAATTACCCTTGTTTCTTGGTGTGTTACTTTTGCCAGGGTGTGGACCTTTAATTCTTGCTGTTCTTAGCAGTGTCCTTTCAGAGTTCAGCCTCCCTTTTTCTGTTGGCATGAAAGCTCTGAAGGGCTTGGTGCCCAAACATGTCTTTTTAGTCAGCTCAGCTCGAGCGGACGAACAGTTTGGGCATGTGGAAGATTCTCTGAAGCTTTAGAAACTGGTCAGCTGTTACATCCTTTCAGGTTATAACCCATACAGCTTAAATTACTACAGCAGTGATTATCCAAACATCTACTATTATGGTTAGTTGATTTACAAAACTGTGCTTTCTCTCATCTGTGGTGAATGAGTGAATCAGTTGAGCAGTTAGGATTAGTGCTATACAGTCATTGTGGGGACTGGGAAAAAAATAGAAAGAGCCCCAATATTTTAGGAGATGCGAGATAACAATAGGCATGGACAAAGACCAAAGATAAAAACTAAGGTGGACATATGTTTACCACCTGATGCAGTATGTTTCATCTATGAAAGTAAGATTAAAAACTATCAGCTGAAACAGTTAAAAAAATATCTAAAATGTTTTTTACTGCCACAAAATAACTATCAAACAGTCTGATTGTGGTCTTTGAGTGCATAAAATATTTTTAGCATAAAAGAACAAAAGGCCCATACTGATTTGGTAAAATGTAAAGGAGCAATGTGTTAGAAAGAAAGCTATTAAATCATTTTTGCTACAGCCTGTCAGCCATTGATGCACTTTAAACTGGGCTAAGAACAATACAACTGTAGCTAATCAGACCATACCCTTAAGGAACAAAACAGTTTAATTCTGGCATCCAAAAGCTTGTTATAAGTATTTTTTTATCCAAAATAAATATGAACACTACTTAACTAACACAGTCCTCCACTACCTCAGTCCACATACTATAGGTTTTTAGTCTATAAATCCTAAATGGTGAAAGTTGCAATTAATCACTTAATGATAGGTATCATTCCAGTGTTTTAGCTATTTCCTTCTATTAGCTATCATCCTTTTACATTATATAAGTTGATGCTTATGTTTATTTTTATAATACATTTACTTCTGATTTTGGTAATGGAGTGGAATTCCACTATAATTCTGTCAACTGTTTTTATAACGGGAAGTATATCAATGGAGGGGGTTGGCTGCTAATTATTGTTAATGATGAGAAAGGTTTCTCAGGTTTTTTTTTTTTTTTGAAAAAATGAACAGGAGCAAAAAAAGTTAAAAGGAAGTCATTTTTGCTGTACAAGCATTGACTATGACTCCCAAGGCACACTCTGAGCCTATTTATAATGTAATGTAAACACTAGAACTAATGATTTCAAACACTTAAAGATACACTTCCATTTATAATAATAAAATATCTGTTCAGCAAGTAAGCAAGTGATTTATAATGTTCCTCCAATTTAACTACAATGTTAAATCACATAAAATGGATTATTGTCTTAAAACATTTTTATTTATTCCTGACCTTTATACTCTACTGATGTCACAGTGTGCAGTTCATGAAGTTCTACCCTACTGGTTTGGAGAAAACAATAAAGGTATTAAGCAATGAATGTGACTTCAGCAAGCCATTAAACAGCGGGTGTATATCAGCTGTAATATAAAAAAAGCAAACAGTTTACAGTATGAAAAGAATTAAATCTTGCCTGAAAATTAGCTGTTCTAGATGAATGACAGTTTATATCAAAGGTAATCCCTGCCAAACGTCAACACAATAAAGGGCAGTTTGTTTATATTCTAGAATAAGTAAGCATTATTTGAATATTTTGTTAAACAGAGTTTAGATCAAAACTTTGGCAAAACGTTGTGTAGAGGTAGAAAATAATACAAGTGCATCAGATGTCCAAAATTGGACTGCATTCTACTTTAGGGCAAGTTTTGAGAATCAGGTAGTTTAAGACCATTAGCTTTTCTATCTTAACACGTTATGTTTAGCACAGCTGATCAGTGAATAGTTAATACTTAGAAGCCATTTGTGGGTTGTAACTTGTTCGCAAGTTCCATAAACACGCACTATAAAAATAAAAGGAAAATAGGGCAAGGGGTAGTCAAAGGAAAGAATGACAGCAAGTAATGGAAAACCATGAATATAAATAAAAGAATTCTACAAATAAAAATATAACTGTTTTGTTGTGAATCTAGACAGCAGATGGGCATACTTAGATATGTTCTATGAGTACAGGAGCCAATGATTAAAGGAAGCACAAACCAAACCATACCCAATTTAGCAAGAAAACAATGGAAACTGAAGAAGAAATTATGATAGTACAGATTATTGAGCTACTGGAGACATAGAGCTAAGGCATAAATTAAGGGAGGGTACTGGTATTTACTCTGAAATTTATATAAGACAATTGGATATTCTTGAAAAAGTTGTTTATATGTGCATGTTCATTAGTATGTACAGAAACTGTGGAACCCTTTGTACAGTATGAAAAAGATGGCTACAAGGGAATGGCTTCTGATGGCTGTAAACTAAAACTTTTCCACTGTGCCTTCTGCAAGAGCTAGTAAAACTGGACCACAGCAACTTTTAATAATATACACACAAACGTGTTCACTTATCAGCTGTACTCCTCCAGCAGGTTTATATGGATGGCTTAACCAGATTTACTATTTTCATCCCTCAATATGCATGATTAAGCCTATAAATACTGTTACCTAAGGCAATGTAATTACTACTGTATGTTTATACTATGTGTCAGTCTTTCCAATTGCTAATACACCTGTGGATACTATTCCTTATTCTGTTTAATCTGTAGTTGTAATCTTAGAACTATCACAAAATAGGTTGGGATGTTGGCATAATGGCTAAGGTGCTTACCTAACAGACACAAAGTATAGGGTTTGATTCTCACCTTTGGGAAGCATGACTACCATTAACCTCCTACCCGTGGTCATTAGCCTAGTAATCATTTATAAGCAATTTTTTATGGAGGGCATCCCTAAATAAACATGATGAAGTCTATAAATACTGTTACATTAAAATAATGTACTTACTACTGCATATTTATACTATGTGAGCAATTTCCATTTCCTAATAGACCTGTGGATACTACTTGTAGTCTTCTATCTCTAATAACTGTCCCAATGTATACACATTATTGTCTAGGATAAATACACTTTAATCTAGAATTTCTAGAATTTCATTCCTCAGATTTTTTTATTTTATTTTAAAACAAATTTTATAAATACTGCAAAAGAGGTGTGATGCCACACTTCTTCTCTGAACCAAGTGTCCATTAGGTGTAAATTTAAAATATAATTTTCCTGCCTGTAACTATAGTCAAGTTTAAATTATTTTAAACTGTCTTGGAGGGAAAAACATTCTTGAACCAAGCTTTTCCTTTTATCTAAGCTTATTTCTTAATATTAATGTTTAAGATCTATAAAGACATTTTGGTTTAATATTTTGTCACCTGTCCAGATATACTGTTAAATCACAATTTTATGGATTTAATTAATATACTTCAGATATTATTTCTGTCTATACTTATGTTAGTAACCAGCTTAAAAGTCATACATAGTAGAATGCAATCTGCTATGTAATTCAACAGGGCCTCATTCTGTTACTAATTAAATGACTCCATCTTATACAAAGTCTGCTTGTTTTTGTCATGTCTTTATTTTATTTGTATTATTATTTCTCTTGTAGGTTTATAGGTTCATAGAAGGTTAACAGCCCTAGAGCCCTTATAAGCCTAGCCATATTTATCCAGAGTTACCCCAATTGTCGGTGGTTAGGTGAGTGAAGTTTGCAGAGGTAAGGATCTATGGTAGTCAATACTGATTTCCTCTGCCCAGGAAGGACATAGGCACTACCCCAGGAGTGAATATGTGGTCATTCATCCATTGGTCTAGGTTCTGTGAAGAAGGTCAGGGAGGGGCTCTGTTTCATGTGAATTGGAAGCTTGTTCCAGAGAAGTGGCAGTCTCTGGGTGATATACCATCTCTCCAGCATGACCTGTTCATGTCAGAGGTTAGGATCCCTGGAGCAAGTGACCCTCATGCAGTTTGATTTACAAATGTGTAGCATTTCCATCAGGGCCAGGTCAGAGACTGCTCTGTAAGCCAGGCACAGGTTGCTAGATAGAATACAGTGACAGGGCTTTCAGTATTTCCACGCAAGACTTGTTTTGTGTACCCTGTAATTTCTTGTCGAGAAACCTCTGGTCTCTCCAATTGTTGCAGCTGTCTGGTCAGGTACATGCAAAAGGGAGCATTGTACTCCATTATACTCACCCCTCATCAGACCAATAGTTAAGTTATAACATCATTAGATCTAGATGTAATGCCTTTACTTATAAGATGTACCACATAGGATTTCCTTACTACTGTGGATAAGTGGTGGTTAAGGTTCATAGGTTCATATGTTCATAGGTTTATACTAGGCTATCTGCCCTAAGGCATTTATAAGCCTAGCCCAAAGTTTTGTGGCTTACGCCACCCCTTATGTTAAAAAATACTGTGCCCATTAGTTTATTGTGCCTCTGTCCAGCAGTGACACGGGGTTGCTATCAGCCCAAGTACCCAGATTACATACCACTGGTTGTGTACACATTGGGAAAGCTGACATCCCTACTAATTATGTTACAGACAGCACCCCCAAAGGAATAAGAATGAATTTTTTGCATTTAGTTTTAACTCATGGCTTCAACACCAATTTAATGCCTTTCTAGATTTGTAAGTGTATTCATTCATTTATTGATCTTTTTGTTACAAGTTTAAATTAAGCCAATGATCTGATGATGTCAGAAGACAAAAGCATTTTTGATTGCTAGTAAAAAAGGAAGACAAAACAAATATTCACAAACTATACCACTGCTCTGGAATGTATGCTGACACTAAGAATAAACATTGAGCAGCAACCATTTCTGTTGTGAAACTCCTGTTTGCAGAAACTTGAAGAAAGGGAAATACAGTTATTTCCTTCTTATGTGAGATGGTACAACTTCAGAGGTATATTTGGAGTTTAGGGTTGTGGAAGCAGAGCTTCCACATCAGCGGTTCTTGGGGCGGGGGTCACAGCCCTCATGCAAAAACTACATTTTATACCATAGTGGTATAATGGGTGACACGTGAATAATGGGATATCAGGTAGGTGACGCTGAGCAACAGTAAAGTTGGAAAGTAACAAAATGGATGCAATCCTCTCCATGTTAACAAAAATCAACTACAACCTAACTAAGGCAAAATATGTCTGAGACAGCAATCACCATGAACTACAAGTGAAAAAACAGCAATTAGAGTTTTAACTCATTACATCCAAGTGATGCCTCCAGGTGCATCTGCAGTTAACTCCTACTGATGCCTCCAGGTGTCAAATATTGCTTGTTCATATTTGCATTAATAATTCCAAAACCATGCTATCTATATACAAGGTTTTAAAATATTTCATCTTAAAGCTTATACAATAGCAAACTCAACTGCATTAATATTTGACCTCTGTCTAGTGCAGTAAAATACACAATTACTGTTGCTTTTATGATATTAATTTATATAGATATCATTTTCACATTTTTCTAACTATATTAACAACCAAGTAACACACACAGAACTCCTTAGCCTCATATGAAAGCTCTCCGCTAGATGAATACAATTCTGCTGACTTTATGTTTGTAACTTGAGTGGCTGCTGAGATATTGTAAGTTGTTTACAAAACATTACAAATGTAATAGTTACTGTGTTTACCGTGACTTATAAAATTTACTTTAAGACCTAGAACCTAAAGAATACTAGAACTATAAAATAGTTTGTACTGAAGAGCAAGGGCGCCCGCAGGCAGGTGCAAGGGGGTGCACTTGCACCCCCCTGGAATCGGCTGAATAATGTTATAATTTAAAAAAAAAGTTTTTTTTTTTTTTTTTTTTTTAGGACATTCTTTCTTTAAGAAGAAAGAAGTCCATGCTGACATCATGCGTTCTTCTTTAAGAAGTCCGGTCGTGGGCGTGCTGACATCATCGCGCGCATATTTTCAAGTTTGCGAGTGGGAACTCTCACGGACGGACGGTTTTGGGTTCACAAGCGGGAGGAAACGAGCGGGAACTGAAACTGAAATGGACGGAAGATGGGACCGGTTCACAGTGGGAGGAAACGAGCGGAAGATGGGACACACTTTCAGAGTGAGTAGTGTGTGCGTGTGTGTGTGTGTGTGAGATATGGTTACAGAATATGTATTCAACACTGTATCCACCTGTCTTCTCCCATATTTCCTCATCCATAGTTAAAACCACAAATCTGTCATCGCTTTCTGGCATAATGTAGTTGTATTAAAAGTAAGGTGATTCATTTTATAGCAAAAAGAGTTTGTTTAAGTCAAATGTATTAGTGTTTCTGGACTTGATTGGTGGAGGGTGCTATCTGTGAAAACATGATGTTATCTGCATAATGGGTAATTGTAAAAGGGGTCGGGGGTAGGCATAATGTCATTAATGTGTAAGTAGAACAGGATATGGCCTAAGACAGATATTCTAGGAAATCTTTGATGTAAATTCCAATATCTTTCTTAAACCTGCAAGGCTGAATTGTTAAGGTTGCTTTCCAGGTAGTTTTTGAACCATTTAGCAGTAACAGAATCTTACTTTACTGAGCTTATTAGGAAGAGAGTCCTTAGCCATGTATATTTTGTCAGTGACATTGTATATAGCAGTAAGGGTTTTGTGACCTCATTTGAAACCATGCCGGGGTCCAGTGGGAGGTGACATTTATTTGCACAATCCAGTTTTTGTTCTTACTTTTCCTACCTTCTTTTTTGCCCTTTTAACACTTTACCATATTTTTCCTCATACATAACTTGCTTTCACCAACATTACTACTTGACTTATAATTTACTACACACACTGACACACCTATTAGTATCTCACTTTCAAAACTCTTAGAAGTCAGTCAGGCTGGTTGGTTCTCTCTCATTAGCCAAGTACCGATGTACTGAATCCTAGCCATTTGTCAGCTACTGCTTTTTCTCCTTTGAACTGTTTTTTATTGCAGTTATATCTACCATTCATCTGCTGATGTTACTAACATATTTGGTTACTTATGTACATAATCACTTGTAGTTAAGCATTCAGATAACTGTCTTAAAGCTTCTTCCTGTGTATTTTTGGAAACATTGTGCATTTGCACATGTAATAATATGATACAGGTTGTGCAATAATGCACCTTTTCTATGGAATAAGTATGAATACATGTAACTTACACAACTATACTATGTTCCAAGTGCTGCAGTAGCCCTTAGGGATATATGAGCACTAAAGCTTATCCATCCTTGCAGAATGATGGATATAGATCTAGGAGCCTCTGGAGAATGGTGCTATCAAAGTTAGACATGAGCCTAGAAAACAAATCCAGTTTGTAATGCTTTGTAGATGTATACACAGAAGACCATGTATACATCTAGAGTCCATACCTTTCCAGTATACTGTCGAAGAAGACAAGGCTGTAGTGGAATGTACTTTGATACTTCCTGGAATGGGTTTCCAAGGTGGGAATAACAAAACAATAGGGTAGAACACCCACCTTAAATTTGTCTGCTTAGACACACAGTGTCCCTTTTTGTCTCTTGATAAAAAATAAATAGATCATTGGCTTTTCTAAAAGGTTTTAGTTCTCGGAAGATAGTACCTGAGCTACCTATGTATTCCCAGAATATGGGGAATGTGCAGAATCTGTTCTCCCTATGTTTTTTTTTTTTTTGTACAGGATAGAAAATTGGAAATTTGAAGACTTGATTCAGAGTAAACTCTGAAACCACTTTGAGCATGAATTAGAGGGGTTGTCCTTAAAGATACCCTAGGGGGTATAGAAAATTATGAGAGCTTAAAACTCAGATATTCTTATTGCAGATGTCAGTACAATGAGTACAGTTTTCCAAGTCAAGAACCTTAAATCAGTGTAATGAGCAGGTTCAAAAGTTGATTCATCAATTTCCCCAGCAGATAACTGAGATCCTAAATAGGAGCAACCTGTTTACAAAGAGATCTCAGTTGCAAAACTGCTTTCAAAAACTGCTTAACAACAAAGAAAGAGGAGAATCCATGGCCAGACATATTGAGATGATCACAAGATGAACCTTTACACAGGAATAAGTGAGGCCAGGGGAAAGTAACTCACGCAAAAATTTGAGCACCGGTGGTACAAATTCTGTGATGAGCTCCTAGTGGTAGTACCCTGCCACCAAATGAGACCATTCTTTTAGGGACTTCTGCAAGCTGAACTAGGTTTGACCTGGAAAAGATCTTGGAAAATTTCCCAACAATCCTCCAAGTTAACCCAACTGAGAGAACTACTGCATTCACTTCCAGTTTTAGTACCCCCTGAAAAGCTGCATAGAAAAGTCTGTACCAGTCTGCCTTAAGTCTAGGGATGAATTCTGGACTAAACCTTTCTGATGGAACTCTCATGTTAAACTGTATAATGAAAGAAGGAAATTAATGCCAGTGAGGAACTTAAGAGCACTATTACAAAAAACGGCAGCAGTGGACAAACTTAAGGGTCTCAAAAAATACCAAGAAAAATGAAAGAATGCTGTCCAACAATGCACTGAATCCATCCACAATATTCACATATTCTGATCCCAAGGATATAGTCTGTGTGTGTGTGTGTGTGTGTGTGTGTGTGTGTGTGTGTAATCTGACCAATTTGGTGCAAATTTTACCCACATTGTAGCTTCCATTATCCCTAAAATGTCATTTCCCCTAAAATCACCTTGTAACAAACAAGTATTAGGCTAAAAATAATACTTTTCCCAAGTCAGACTTTCCTGGTTAACAAATGTTTAAAAAAAAAAAATGACACATTTGAATATCATCAGACTTCATATTCTTCAGAAAGTGCATGGTAACAAAAGCTTTTATTCTAGCAATTTTCTAAGTGTACAAGATGGATATTTGAAATGTATCCCTGTCTTTGGGACTGTATCCCCCCCCCCCCCATTATTGGCTTCACCCAGGTTTTGTGCTAAGGTTGAGAGCTATGGTAAGAACTGAATTCACTGAATGTTTGGAGGCTGTATTCACCCAGTATTGGCTTTGTTCAGGTATTTTGTGCTAAGAGGTTGACAGCTGTGCTATGGTGAGAACTGAATTCACTAAATGGTAGCCATTTAAGTTTCAGTCGTTCTCTTTCACAAAACAGCTGATTTGACATAGAGGTATGTTGCTCTGACTGTTTTGCACAGAGTCCCCTGCGTTCAAGACGTGGCAGTGAAATGTATGGTGGTAATGCAGCATTTTATTCTAGCAACTTTCCAACATTATACAAGCAATGTTTAAAATGTGTCCCTGGTTTTTGGCCTTTTGTCCCCCAATAAATTTTGGCTTTTTCCAGATTTCTTGTGCTGCAAAGTTCAGAGATACAGCTGAGTGTCGAGTAAATTTTATAAGGACCTGAGAGCTACAGGAGAGCAAAAGTTTAGTGCTGCTTATGTTTAGTCTGCTTGCATTGTTAATAGCACAACAGATAGTGTACTTGCTTTTGATGCTGAAAGCTGTGGGTTTCAATATGTATACATAATGAAATAAGGATGCACTAAAAAGTAACCTAACAAAATAAAACATTTCATGTAACCTAGTCTTATATTTGTTTTTTTCATTTTTAATGTATATGTGTAAAAAATTTATTATGTTAGAGCTTGGCAGATCTTCATTTAAGAACTGGTACCAGTGAAACATGTTCATTGAGTCCTGGGGGCTTTTTCGCTTCTAATCTTAACTGTCAAAGAAGTTCTTTGAACTCAATGGTAGTCTCCTATGGTCCCCCCCCCCGTGGATCTGTTTCCACCTTTGCTATTACAAAGAACCCAAAAACAGCTCCTGTACATTCTTTACTATGCTTGTACAAGGCATTATTTATATCACATTTTTTAATATCATTCATATTTTCATATATACGTCGCATGAGTTTCCTGCAGGTCTTTCCAATGTAGAAAGAACCACAGATTTTACATATAGCAACGTATATAATTCCAAAAGTGTCACAATTACAGTAGAAATTAGTTGCCTATTTTGTTTTTCTACCTATCAAGTCCACGGAATCCCCCTGTAAAATGTGTGAACATTGTGCACAGGAACCCCGGGGGTCATCTCTGTGTCACTACTAGACAGAGGCACAGTAAACTAAACCCTAAATGGGCGTAGTATTCTCATCCTAAGGGGTGGTGAAAGCCACACACACTCTGGCTAGGCTTATAAATGCCCTAGGGCAGATAGCCTAGTACGAACCTATGACCCACATTTATATGTACCCTTCTTGGATCTAGAATTTTTCACCTTGTAATTTTCCAGCATCTCTTTTATATTTCTGCCCTTTCTGTAGGTGAACCTAAACAGATTTTTAAATAATGAGTCCAAATCAGAATATCTCCCAAATCTCTTCCAATTTTTTGAAATTATGTCTTTGATGCACCAGACGTTACTACTAAAATTCAGTATAAAATTACCATTCCATCCAGTTTGGTCTATATCACTGTTTGCTTCTCGATTGTTGTTCTACTCTGGCTTACCCAAAATTGGACCAAACCTACCTTTTCTTCCCTTCAAAATTTCACCTTCCACTTGCTCTATCAACTCTAAAGGATACTTTCTTTCCATAAACATAACCCTTAATTTATCACTCTCAATGACATAGTCTTGATCATTCAAGGTTATTCTGCAACTCCTAATAAACTGACCTTTGATAATCCCTTTCTTTTGACTGAAAGGGTGTCCACTAGTAAAAAATAGATATGAATTAGAGAATGTCTTTTTCCTAAACACACTGGACTTAAATGCCTTCTCTCCTGGTACTTTTTCAATAAGCACATCCAAGTACTGTAGCTGGTCATGAATAATGTTGTGAGTAAATATAAGAAAGGACGTAGTGTTGTTCAAATAAATTATAAACTCATTTAACATTTGTTCTGGCCCATTCCAAAAAATAACTATGTCGTCCAGGTAGCATCTATAATAACTCCAATATTGGGAGTACTCGGAATGGAATACAAATTTCTCTTCCCAAGTAGACAAAACCAAGTTGGCATACATGGGGGCACAACTGGCCCCCATGGCTACCCAACTTGTCTGTTTAAAAAATTTGCCCTCAAAATAGAGAAAATTATGTTTGAGTACCATTTCCATCAATTCTGCCATTAATATAATGGTGTCGTTATCTAAGCTACCTTTTGTTCTCAGTGCTTCTTAAACCAATCCAAACCCATTTGATAAGGTATAACACTGAACAGGTCCTGTATGTCTAAAGTGACAAAAATAGGATTTTCATGTTATAACCCCTGGTCAATGCTCCTCAAAAAATCCCAAGAGTCCTTAAGGATGCCCACTTTATTTAGCCATACTTCCTTTAGTTTTAAATCCAAATACTTGGCTATTGGATAGGTTTGGACCCGGAAGCGGCTACTATAGATCTCAATGGTGGATCAAGGGCATCCTTATGGACCTTCAGTATTCCAAAAATAGAAGGGACTTTAGGTTTGTCTATAGTTAGAAATGATAAAGTCTCCTGGCTAATCTGTTGGTCATTAGTCATTTTCTGTAACATAAAATCTATTTTCCGATGGGCCACATTAATTTCATTATGAGAAACCCTGGTATACCTTTCCGGATTATTCAACATTTCCAATATTTTAGCAGAGTACATTATACTATCCATGAACCCCCCTTGTCAGGGTTCATAACCCTGATGTAACCATTCTTTCTCAATGAATCCAACAATGCATATTCTTCTTTAGTCAAATTATAAAATCTAGTTTGGCTGTTTAAACTTTGTCTCAACTCCATCTCTACTTGAGTCTCAAAAATTCTTGAGTTGGGGGTGGAGGGGTGGATTAAATATACTCTTTTTCCTGATAGTGCTAGTGGGAAGTCTGTTGTTAGGCATCATAAGTTCAAGATTTTTCTTCCTCAAGAATAGTTTGAGGTCTATAAGAGCATGTTCAGTTTGACTTACACTACTTGGTACGAATTTAAGTCCTTTTGTAAACAAATTAAAATGTATGGGTCCTATATCTAAAGAACTGTAATTAAAAATGCAGAAATTTTGATACACATGTCTGTAGACATCCACTACAATGCTTTATTCTCTTAAATGCCTGTGCATTGCGTGAGTTTGAGCTTCATCTTTTAGTATCCCCCCTTCCGATACCCGCCCTTTGGGTAGGAATAATTCACTGGGTTTTGTTGTCTGATTCTGTCCGATCTCCTCACTGTAGGACATTCCAAAGGGTCGTTCAAGTTGTATCCCCCCTGGTCCTCACATCTCTGAAATTCCATGGGTTCCATTGAGGAATTCCATCCTGTATTAACAGTGTCTCCCCTCTGTATTTCACCCTCTCCATTGTCTCCCCTCTGTATTTCACCCTCTCCATTTTCATAGTAATTCCTATATGTTCTCCTGTGGTTGTTAGGTTTAGGGTAACTACGTTTATCTCTATATGCTAAAACGTCCCTATCTAATTTTTTACATTTTCTGTAATATATTTGTTTACATTTCTCTTCTATTTTCTCCTTAACTTTAAAATATTTCACTTTTTCACTTTCCACAGTGAATAGGAGATATGTTACTATTTTGTTGTTAATGTCGCCTATTTGGTCATACAGTGCATCCATTTCTTTTTCATTATTGGAAATAATGGCTTGTAAAATAGCCAAGCAACATTGATTAAAAATTTTTAACAATTCTTCATGAAAATCACTCCCTTCAACAACATTGTTAGGGTATTTAAAAACGCGTAACCCCTTAGGTACTATCCCCCTCTCTATACATTCTCTCAAATAGCAATTGTCCATATGCAGTATTTTATACCTTAACATAATATCATGTAAAATGTTGACATTAGCATTATAAGTATTTGTATCATGTTGCCCAGGCAAGAAGCTCTTGTCTGAATGACCTTCAGTAAAATTACAGTTAATGTTCAACCATTTAGTTACAGAATAAACCCCATCCCAACCGACAGTCTCAGATACTTTTACTGTATTGCCAACATGGTTGTTGCCAGAATTTGAACAGTCACCTTGCAAACGGGCTTGCCATCTTTCATCCTTTCTATTCAAAGTGTTAATTCCATGATAATCCAAAGGAGAATGAGATTCTGAGTTTCCCTGGACCAAACAAACTAGCTGTTGTTCATTATCCACCGTCCTCCCTTGAATCTGACCACGTGTAGGTTGACTGTCTGACAAACAGTCCTGTGGTAAAGGTTTACTTCCTGTGAGCAAAGCTAGCGCTTCCTGGTTACCTGGTAGTGATCTAGCACCGCTGTTGTCAGATCCAAACAGGGCAGGTAATCTGGCTGAATGCTGGGTTAAAATTTCTATAAGCTGTGTAAGTTGCCCCTCTAAACGTGCAAGTCTCTCGCCTACACATTGCAAGCCGCTTACTCCCCCGATTGGGGAATTAATGCTGGTATCCAGTTCCTCCATAATACACCAAAACCAGAAAAATAAGAGAGAAAAGTGCTTTAAACATGACCAATAAACATCCAAAACAAAGCACCTAGGAACCAGCAAAACGAAGCCACCAACACAGCGTAGATAGGAAGAAAAAAGCTTTTTTTATTTTAACGTTTGCAAAACATCACATTTCTGTCCTAGTATGTCCAGAACTTCATCAAAAATGAAAAATACACTGTATTCCCTCCTTATATACCTCTTTCCTAATTGCCTTGGCATTATAATGAGTCCCAATTAAATCAAATAAGCCATAGGATTTTAATAATATATAATTAAAACACTTGTACTAAAATTGCTGTAACATTTTTTCAATAAATGCAAAGCTAACATCCATTCTAGTTAACACGTTCCTCAACGCTAGTATAAAAATATAATTTCATATAATAAATATAATAAATATTTCAGAACAATTGCATATACATCCAGAGTAAACAAGTACCTATACGTGAAGGTAAAACAAACATATTCACCCCCCCCGTATTGAATAAAAACCTACTGGTAAATATGTATACATAATGAAATAAGGATGCACTAAAAAGTAACCTAACAAAATAAAACATTTCATGTAACCTAGTTTTATGTTTGTTTTTTTCATTTTTAATGTATATGAAGTTGATTGTGTAAAAAAATTATTATGTAAGGAATACCCCTTGATGGAAAGAATGAGAGAACACATGTATAGTATCAAAACTAAGAATGAGAATAATGCTGTGTATAAGCATTCAGTAATATGTAATAAATTCAAGAAGTTTTTATTTTCAATCTTGGAGGTGGTGAAAACAGACCCCAGGGGTGGAGATTTTAAAAATGTGATAGAACAGAGGGAAACTTCTTGGCAAATAAAATTGAGGGCAGACAGGAGGCCTGGATTAAAAGACACAATCATTAAATTCTTCTTAAACTATAGAAAGTTAACTATTAGGAAAGTATAATTCACACTTTCCTTTTATTTAGCACTTGTTAGTACATTACAGCAGGCTGCAATGTTTTGGTATATATGCTTTTTAAAGTTTAATATATTTATAAGCATTTTGGGCAGGATTTACGAAAGCTTGCACGGAGTTGTAGAGTAGAGTAAGACATCAAACAGGCAATATGTCTGACGTGCGATCCAGGAACAGCCTGCAGGGGCGTGCACGAGAGCTGCTAAAGCTACTCTTGCACGGACAGCGTCATGGTATGCAAATCATCTCATTTGCTGCTGAAAGCTATGCAAATGAGGTAAATTTGCAATCCAGGAAACACTAACCTGTCCGTGGAAGATTAGTGTTATCTGCAAAAATGTACTCCATTGGTAATGGAGTATCGTTCTGCAAATAGCTAAACGGAGCTATGACAGCTCCAAATAAAGGATGCATACAGTTAAGGAAGCATGCCAATGGCCAAATATAAGGCCATTGGCATTTATAAATGTTTAAAATTATTAAAATTAACTTTTTTTTCCCCGATCTCTGATGTTTAAGCGTAGCACAGCACTGCGCAAACATGCGGCGCTTTAAAAAACAAGAAAATAATTTAAAAATAGCCAAAAATAGCCATTTTCACTAAAAAGTTTATCCTGCCATGCAGGTGAATGGCAGGCTGAGGACAACATGGCCACTGAGTACTGGTTGCTAAGGGAGGGAAGCTCAGTGTGAGAGATGTGACCATGCATTAGTAGGCAATCCTATGCAAATGAGGATAAGGATAGTGAATCCCAATTTTCCCCAGCATGTGAGCCATGTCCCAAGAGTGTAAGTGTAGGAGTAGGTGAGTAGTAGAGTAGAATATAGGTAACATCATGAGGGGGTGTGTCAGAAAGGCTGCAAGCTAATTGGCGCACAGTGTCTTGTGTTTGCCCTGAGTTGCTCAGGAGTGCAAGAGGCATGTCTACAGTTGTTCTTTTTGAAAACCAGAAACCAAAGGTGCACACTGTGAAAATATCTGAAATTTCTTGCAAACGTGCACACAGTGTGTGCGCGCGTTTGCAGGGCGCTGCTCCAGGTGGAAACAGAAAGGGAAATGGAAGGAAAAGAAGTAGTAGAAAGTTAACCAAGGAGAACTAGCAGAGCTGCCAGGTGAAATATATCAGAATCAGCCAATTACACAGGCAGCAGACTAGCCCAGCCCAGCCCAGCCCAGCCCAGCACTTTAAACTCTGCAAACAGCATTCTTCCCTGTTTTTTCCCAAGAACTCTGCAACACTGCAGTATACAAAGAGGGAAAGCTTAAAAACTTTAAAGTCAGACAAAATGTTAGGGGCTGCTCTTGCTATCATAAACCATGTGTAAGGTGCTGAGGGTGGTGATGTTGTGAATGCTGCTGAGCAACCCACAGTGAGGAGACGGAGAAGAATGTACAGACCCAAGTTAACCTACCAGGGGCTACATGAGCTGGAGATAGTGGAGCGCTATAGGGTGGACAGAGACCTCCTGCAGCAAATTGTTGAGCTGTGCCGGCCATGCCTCACACACAGAACCAACAGAGGGGAACCCATCCCAGTGGATACCAAGGTATGTGTTGGCCTAAGAATACTAGCTACAGGTAGCTTCCAGAGACCAACTGGTGATATGATGGGGATTTCACAGGCATCAGCATCCAAGGTACTGCACCAGTTCCTGGATGCCATGTCAGCACATGTCGGTGAGCACGTATATTTCCCCAATTCCCATGAGGCACTGGCCAGCAATATGCGTCTTTTCCACCAAATAGCAGAATACCCAGAGGTAGTGGGTGCAATAGACTGCATGCACATACACATCAAAGCACCACCCGGTGAGCGGGGTAGGGTCTACATCAACCGCAAGGGCTTCCCCTCCATCAACTGCCAGGTCATGTGTGATGCCCAGGGCATAATAATGAATGTGTGTGCTGGCTGCCCTGGAAGCTATCACGATTCCCACATCTGGCATCTGATGCAGCTGTACCAGAGATTTGCCAATGGGGACATCCCTGATGGTCACCTAGTGGGGGATGCTAGATATGCACTGGAGCCGTGGCTGATGACACCCATCAGAAATGCACACACACTCGAACAAGAACTCCATAATGAGGCACACGCACAAACAAAAAACATAATTGAGCGTGTGTTTGGGATGCTCAAGTCACGGTTCCGGTGCCTGGACACATCTGGTGGAGCCTTGCAGTACTCAACAACTACATGTACCTAAATTGTCATGGTATGTGCCATGCTACACAATATGATCCTGCGGAAACAGCTGCAGCAGGAACAACATGGGGAAGGGCCAAACAGCCCCCCGCCATTGCCAAGGCCTGCACAGGTACAGCATGACTCATAGGAGGAACAATCTGAGCCTGCCCCAGTAGGCAGGAGGAGGCATGCCCAGTATGTCCTGGCCTTGGCAAAGAGGCAACGCATAGCACATACACTGACTCAATAGGAACCCTGGAAATGACACCACTCTTTGACTCGCACATACAGTAAATGGGATGCCGAACTTGACACTACCTGTTTTCAAACATGTATAGGGAGTGTAATATGTGCATCCGACGAGTGTAATATGTGCATCCGACATAGGCAGCCCTGCAGCACCACCTGAGGCATGAGTGCCCTATTTTAAGCAATATAAAGCACTGCTAAGCACATTTTACCAGTACTGAGCATATTTAAATACAATTGCGTGTAGCTGCGCACCGCGCTAACCAGCGTAACGTTGGGCAACTTTGGACAGTGTTGGGCAAAGTCGAGCAAAGTCAGGTAAACACGTTCATGCCTGCTTTACTGTTCCTTAACCAGTCAGGTCTGCCCAGCAGAAAAATAAAAAGCAGTGACAGGGCTCAAACTCAGGATACTGTGCTCTATAGTCACAGTACTGAACCACTAAGCCATGACAGCATTTCACTGGCACAGACACAACTTAAGTCACTCACACATACCATTTGGGGGGGGGTGTCACATACCTAACAGTAACAGCCAGCAGGACAATTGTACACAAACACAAAAACAAACAAATGCTGTATTATGCCCTCTGAAGAGGCATATGAGTAATCTCCCCCCGGGCCTATGCAAACAGATAACAGCAGGCTAGGCAGTGTGATGTGGGTTGGGTAGGCTATGAAGTCACAAACTAAAATGCGTGTAATTGGAAGCTAAGGTCTGCAGTACAGTGGTATGCCTCAAGCCAGTATGATAGGCAACAGTACAGACTGAAATGGAGTACGTGACATAGCAGTGCAGGCCTAGCAAATGTGTATAAGTGTCAGGTTTACCCCTTATCCTATGTACACCCACAGTAACAATCAGGTGTGCCCCCCCCAGGTAGAAATGTACAAATAATAGCTGCCCCCCTGTATGTAGAAATGTTGATAAGTCTATGCAAATTGACTCATGGAAGCCCTGCAGGCACAGTGTGCTTCCTGTCGATGTACAGCACAAAGGTGAGCCCTGAAGTAAAAACCAACTTGATTTTTCACACACATATAGTATATATGCCCATAGTGGGCATGCTGACACACTTAAACAAATTTAGCAAATTTCAGTCAGCAACATACTGAAAGGTCATACTGGGCATGCTCACACACTTAGGCCATGTCTGAGTACAGCAGTGGGCCACACATATCTGGCAGTTGCAGTTCTTACTCCAGACACTTGTCACTATTCACCAATCCTGCCTTGCGCACACAGTGATATGAAAACAAACCTATATAATATATTGGACCCCTGTCATAATCAAACTATGTACTACAAGTACTTAAGTTGTTCAAAGAAAGTGAAAATCCAAAGAAGATCAATAAATCTCCAATCAGTATCATCAAGAAACAATGAGCACTCCTAACATTATCCAAGCCATGTTCTGGCAAAAATATTGCCAAAGAGTCCATAGAGAACCATGAAGCTTTCTTTCGCTATGTCATAAATATCAATGTAAACTCAAATATGTTGTGAGTCAGTGCAAAGTGTAAATGAATACATGTACATGACTGGCATTGCCAACATCTTGTCAGACAGGTTCATACATATGTAACCCCCCTCTCACTGACAAAAGGGCCCATTACCATTCCTGGAGATTGTGAAAACCCATAAATCACATATACAATGGTTAAACAGCTCTATCCAAACCTAAAAACACGGTGTCTATGGGATGACATGGTTTTCCTGGCTGTGTCATATGTGAACTCCAAAACAAACAGACCCTGTACCTGAACAGTCTGTTGAGACTCACCCTCTGTACAGGATATGAAACTGTTGAATGGGTTACAGCAACGTTTGGCACACTCCACAAGTGCTGGTGCACAACAGACCATAGGAACTATAGTCTTATAAGCCTAATAAGCCTGATCTGCAAGGCCATGGAGTCCATCATTATGGAACTCATAAACAGAGCTATTGGGAGCCTACAAACACCCAACCTTACCCATTTTGGTTTGGTCAGGGGCAGATCATGGTTCCTAAACCTGATAGACAGTTTTCAAGGCAGTCACGCAGGACATACATCAATGAAATGAGCTACACACGGCCTACATAGAACTTGAAAAGCCCTTTTCCAACATCCTACACACATGTATACAAACAATCAACAACCTGTGCATAAACATGTATGTCATCTGATGGATTGCCAACTGGGGCACAGATAGATCCCACAAGGTAAGAATTGTGGTCTCCCTGTTGGACTGTAAAGAGACCAGATGGCTTAGTGGTTAAGGTCTTCGCCTCCAATGCACAAGGTACAAGGTTCGATCCTGACCTCCGACTAATACCTGTTTGGAGTTTGCATGTTCTCTCTGTGTCTCCGTGGGGTTTCTCCCATGTAAGAAAAACATGCTGAGTGTTTCCATCTCAAACTCACCAATTAATGGAGCTGTGGGCAGCAGCACAGACTCTACATGGTGCCGAATGGGGGGAAGAGTTGTAAAACGACCAACCGCTTTGGGCTTCTATTGTGGTGTGCAGTATCCTCAAGATAGGAGAACACGGAACAAAAACTGCATGCCGTGGCAGGGCTAGCCACTCGACGGTGTAAAATATGGCTCTAGGTGATTCGGTCATGTTGACTGTCGCCAAAAAATGGGCATGTGATAAGTGGGTTGAGGACCCGACATACTCTCTGACCCACGCCAGGGACCCATGCTAATGGTGGGAGGGGTATATGTGCCCCTATTGGCCAGTGTGTGCCTGCCATAAAAAGCCCAGCAGCCCTGGGTCAATAGGCTACTGGCTGGCCGGTGTCTAGTTGCCCAGCCTGGATTACCTGGGATAGCTCTGTTGAGTGAAAGCTGGACATAAAACCAACCAACCTGCCAAACATGAACTACGAATTGCTACGCTTAATGTAGGTTCACTGACAGGACGCAGCTTAGAAGTGGATGACATGATGATACGGAGGAGGCTGGACATCCTATGTATCCAAGAGACGAGATGGAAGGGCAGTGCAACAAAGCCACTTGGCTTGGGATCCAGACTCTACTACTCAGGTGGTGGACAGGCTAGAAATGGTGTAGGAATTGTGGTGAGACAGAGGCTTCAGAAGTCAGTGAGGGATATCATCAGAATTAATGACAGACTCATGGCAATCAGACTCCAGTGTAATGATAGGACAGTATTCATAATCTCAGCCTATGCCCCACAGCAGGGTTGTGATAGTGAGGACAAGAGTGCATTCAGACACCAGTTGCAGGACCTACTAGATAAAGCAGGACAACATGAATTGGTGTTGATAATGGGTGACTTAAATGCACATATCGGGACAGACAGAACAGGATATGAGGACTGCCTGGGTCCACATGGGTGGAGCAATAGGAATAAAGAAGGAGAAGCCATTCTAGAATTCTGTCTGGCAAATGGCTTGATAGTAGCCAACACATGGTTCAGAAAGAGAGACAGTCACAAGATCACATACAATAGTAGCCAACATGCAACTCAGGTAGACTTCCTCCTAGTAAGGAAAAGGCACTGGGGTAGAATCCATGATTGCAAAGTCATCCCCAGTGAAACAGTCGGTTCACAGCATAAACCAGTAGTTGCCACAATCAGCTGCAAGCAGTGGTCAGAGAAGGCTCTAAGGTCAACAGAGACCAGGCTGAAGACCTGGAAGTTGACTGGAGAGAAAGTACAGCAGTTCAAGGAATTACTCAGGGCTCTAGCACCCCAAGAAGAGGAGGAAATAGATGGAGTTGAAGAAGAGTGGCAGTGCCTAAAACAGCATGTGTTAGGACTACAGAAAAGATATGTGGCCGAGCCAGGTATGGAAATAAGGTACATAAGGAAAGCTGGTGGTGGAATGCAGAAGTGCAGGAAGTAATCAAAAGAAAGAAGGAGTGCAGGAAGAAGTGGGAGATTGAAAAGACTGATCAAGCTACGAAGGACTACTGGTTGGCTAACAAAGAAACTAAGAAAGAAGTTGCAATAGCAAAGAATAGGGCATCAGAGGCACTCTATCAGCTTCTGGAAAGTGACTCAGTAAGGGGCACAAAGAAACTATACCAGGTTGCAAGGCAAATACAGAAAGATAAAGAAGATCATCAGACACCCTTCATAAGGGATTCCAGCAACAACCTGCTTACCAGCCCACAGGACATCAAAGGCAGATGGAAGGAGTATTTCCAGCAGCTTCTGAATGAAGAAAACCCCACAGAAGCTGTACTGCCCCAGAAACAGCCTACAATGAGAGTAGAAGAGGAGCCCAGCTTAGAAGAAGTAAGAGCAGCACTAAGGAAAATGAAGTCAGGGAAAGCAGCAGGCTTAGATGAGGTCACAGCAGATATGATAAAGATGCTGGGTGAGCTAGGGGAGAAATGGCTCCTGAGGGTACTAATTGCAGTGTGGAGAGAAAGGTGTATTCCAGATGACTGGAGAATAAGCATACTTGTGCCAGTGTACAAGAACAAAGGGGACATCCACAACTGTGGACAGTACAGAGGCATCAAACTCCTACCACATTGCATGAAAGTTCTGGAGAGGGTGATTGATAAACGGATACACAGAATAGTAGAATGTAAGATGGGAGATGAACAGTTCGGATTCAGATCAGGATGCAGCACAATTGACTCGATGTTTGCATTGAGACAGATACCTGAGAAGAAACTAGAGAAGAGGAGAGAGTCAAACTGGGCTTTCCTAGACTTGGAGAAAGCATATGACAAGGTCCCAAGAAAGCTGATCTGGGCAGTACTGCGGTGGTTTGAAGTCCCAGAAACATTGATAGAATTAGTACAGGCTATGTACAACGACCCAGTGACTCAAGTACGAACAGTGTTTGGCCTCACTGAGGGGTTCCCAGTGGGAATGGGTGTACACCAGGGTTCAGCTCTGAGCCCACTTCTGTTCATACTGGTAATGGACTACATCAGCAAACAGGTTGGAGGGGTCAGAGCAACAAAGCTGCTGTATGCAGACGATGTGGCAGTACAGGCAGACTCTGATCTAGAACTTCAGCAAAGGATAGGAGAATGGAATGCAAATCTGAAGGCACATGGGATGAAACTAAGCACAGATAAGACAGTGGTAATGGCAGCAGATTGGGGAAATCAGAAGAAGCTGAGAATAGAGATAGATGGGAAGATAGTGGAACAGGTAAACAGCTTCAAGTATCTGGGAGGGATGGTTGAGGAGAAGGGTAGTCTGAATGAAGAGGTCAAAGCTAGAATCAGAGGGGCTGCAGCCAACTGGCATAGAGTATCAGGTGTAGTATATGACAGAAGAATGCCAAAGAAGCTGAAAAGTAAGGTGTACAAGACAGTGGTGCGACCAGTACTACTGTATGGTACAGAAACCTGGGCAGTAAAGGCAGAACAGTTGAAGAAGCTAGAGGTGATGGAAATGAAGTGCCTGAGAAAGGTGGTAGGATGCACACTGCAGGACAGGCGAAGAAATGAGGACATAAGAGCAGAAGCCAAAGTAGCTCCAATTGCAGAAAAGATCAAAGAAAACAGATTACGATGGTATGGGTACATGTGTAGAAAAGCAGAAGACGATTTGGGACATACAGGAAGAAGGTAAGACGAAGCGAGGGCATCCAGCAAAGAGGTGGATGGATTGTGTGAAAAAAGATCTGCGACAGTCAGGCATGAGTGTTGAAGAAGGCAGGAGAGTGGCACTGAATCAAGAGAATTGGCGACAGTTAATACAATACCCCGACCCCATGAAAATGGGAAAAAGGGGATGATGATGATGTTGGACTGTAAGCTGGTAACAACTGCTGTCCCCCATGGCTCAGTCCTGGGACCCCTCCTGTCTGGTGTATACTTTTCAGAAATACAGTCAAACACACGAGAGCTATGGTTAGCAAAGTTTGTGGATGACTGCAAAAAGGTTGTCATAATCGATGTTTGGGACAACAAAAAAAGGGTCTCAGTCAGACAGATGTGGTATCAAAAGTATGGCCTCGAGCTACAGCCGTACAAATACCACATAGGTGCTAACACCCTAAATATGGAGGTAATAATAAGGGATCTATGAACACATTGTGGATAGTCATCTCTACTTCCAGAAACTCATTCACAAAGTGGTTAGAAAATCATGCTATGTGTTCCCACAAATTGCCAAGGTCTTTGCATGTAGGGCAAAGGAGGTTCCCCCTACTCATCAGACCCATCAGAGAGTATCATGGCACACTTGCGATGAATCTGACTAGGCACCTTCAGCAGCTGGAAAGACCACTGAAGTACCTCAACAAGAGGATTATTGGCCTCAAACAGTTGCCCCATGCAACAAGACTGAAGTTAACTCAATCTGTACTCTGTTGCATGCTGTCTACTCAGGCGATCTCTGCCCAACAGACAGGTCCATGTCCAATGCAGAACTGATGTACATGCTCTATCTGACATAAACCCAAGCTCACTGTGCCACATGCTCTAGGGATATCATCATCACAAGAATAAACAGAACATGTTTGAGGGATACATTACTAACTCATAGACTTCCCTTGCTTTGGAACAGGCTTCCAAACTGCATTAAGTTGAGTCCCTCACTGACACTCTTCCAGAGGAGCCTTGATGAGTGTATGTGAAACTGAACTGTCACACCATGGATCACTTCATCAGCTCTACTACACAGAAGCCTAGGGAACTAACCCCATGTGGGGTGATAGCTGCACACTCTGGCCATACTAATAGATGCCTTCAGGCAGATAGCCTATTACCCACCTATGTAACTATATATATATATATATATATATATATATGTAGGGGGAACACAGTATAATAAGCCAAAGATGGAAGGGCAGAGAAGTGTGTAAGAGGGTGACCATGACAGGGAGCCATCCAAGACTGTCCCACCCAGCACACATCCCAATGGCACAAAAGACATGAGGTGCACATCTCACCCACTGTACATAACAGCCACCAGTATCTGTAAGCATTACAGTGTATGTGGTCCATGTGCCTACTGTACAACATGACTGTATAATGAAGTACACATCTACTATCTGTAGACATGTACCTGTCACATAGGTTTATAGGTATGTAGTAGATTATCTTCACAAAGGCATATATTAGCCTAGGCAAGTTGTGCAGCTTTCACCACCCCATTGGGTAGTCTCCTAAGCCTTAGTTCTAATAGTTAGTACCCTAAGCCCCTTTCTAGTGGGGCTGCTGATGTGATGCCTGGCAGGAATTGTCTGTTTGCCATCCACTCATCAAGGTTCTTATTGAAGAGTGTCAGTGAGGGGCTCTGTCTGATGTACATTGGGACTCTGTTCCACAGTAAGGCAAGTGTCTGGGATGGTACTCTATCCCACCAGCATGTTGTATTCATTGTTGTGATGAGGTTCATATCCCTGGAGTGTGTAGTGCGACTCAATTTTGTTATCCGTAGATGGAGCATGTTCAACAGTTATGTGTTGGACATGGATCTGTATGTTAGGCAGAGTGTACCTCAGAGTAGGCGGTACGCAACGGAGAACAGATTTAGTTTTACCAGTTGTGTTGCATAACACAACTGTTTGAGGCCAGTAGTCCTCTTGGTGAGGTACCTCTGTGGTCTCTACAGCTGCTGGATATGCTTAGTCGAGTACATCCAAATGGTGCATTATACTCAATGATGGGTCCGATGACTTAAGAGTAGAGGGCCACCACTACCTCTTTTGATCCTGATGCAAACCCTTTGTTGAGTAGGTGGGCCACATAGGATTTCCTAATCACTTTGGCAACATGGTTGTCAAAGGACAGATGACTATCTACCTGTGTCCCCAGATCCATTATTACCTTGTCAGTTTTTAGGGGGTAACATCTATGTGGTAGTTTGTGGGTACTTTGTTTTCACCAAAGGGGATTACTATGCATTCTTTCACATTGAGCTTGAGGCCATGATTCTGACACCACACATCTGTCTCACAGAGTCCTTTCTGGAGAATATTTGTGTCATCCAGGGAATCTATTATGGCAAACACTTTACAGTTCCCAGCAAACTTAGTCAACCACAACCCTCCTGTGTTGGCATGTACTTTTCAGAAGTCTATACCAAACAGGAGGGACCCCAGGACTGAACCCTGGGGGACACCAGTTGTTACCGGTGTAGAATCTGACATGTAGCCAGCAACTCTTAATTTGTGGGATCTATCTGCGAGCCAGTTTGCAATCTATCTTGTGATGTATGGATTCATGCCCAGGTTGGTGAGTTCATCTATGATACCTGACTGGGGAATGATGTCAAAGGCCTTAGCGAGGTATAGGTAGGCTGTGTGGAGCTCATTTCAATCATCTGTAGCCTGGGTAACTGCCTCAAAGAAATTCACCCAGTTCAGGAGGCATGATCTGCATTTGACGAAGCCAAACTGGGTGTGCTCAACTGTGTGAAGGTTCCCAATGTCTTTATTGTTGACTTCCATTATGACTGGCTCCATTGCCTTGCAGATCAGACTCGTCAGGCTCATAGAGCGTGAATGCCAAGGGTCATTTGTGGCCCCACCCCTGTGGAGTGGGAAGAATGTTGCTGTGCAACATTCTATGGGTACATATTCTGTAGAGAGGATGTAGAGAGAGGTGTAGATATCCTTGATGAATATGGATACATCCCCACCCTATGTGCTATGATTCAGGTTCTGATGCTGGAAGGTATGGAATGAGTAGTATCCTGATGCTGGTGTGCTCTCTGGAGCCTTGAACTAGGTTTCTTTTCCTGCACAGATATCAACATTCTGCATACTGAGAAGTGCCTCGAGTGTGTGCATTTGGAGGCTGAGACTTCTGGCAATGAGTAGCATTTATCTCACTTTGTGGTTATTTGTGTTGGTTATGGGGTTTGGTTTGTCCTGAGTGACCGGTGTTCCACACCTGAAGTCAATGCCTCATTGGTCCCATCTGACCATAAGCTAATTACACTACATATCCACATCCCAGCCCCACCCCCCATTAAGGAAACCATGTTAAAATATTTCTCCAAAGCCAACTTCATGCTTCTTAAGACAGAAGTGGTGAACTTCAGGACACCCATGCAGATGGACAATACAGTTACAACTACTGAATCCTTCACAATTGCACTTTATAAGCACTTATGTGAGTGCATGCATCATGCTATCGCAAACAGAACCAAGACGCTATCCTCCAAGAAAAGGAAGCCAATCTGGTGGTCCCCTGCCATAAACAAACTGCACAACAGAAGGAAGAAACTGTTGCAAAAGAGAGTAAAATCCCATGAGTGGAGGAGATCCCTGGTCAACCTCAGTAAGAAGCTGTGATCCCTGATAAAATCCTCCAAAGCTAGTTACGAAAACAAAATCGCCACAGATTCTAAAGACAACCACAAAGCATTCTATAGCTATGTCAAGAATCTCAATAGCAACACTCAGATCTGCTCTGAGTACAGCACAATGGCACTAAATATACAGACCCAACTGATACTGCCAACATCCTGGCAGATAGGATCAGTGCTAACTTTACCCCCTCTCACCCATGAAAGAGCCCGTCTCTATACCAGAAGAATGCAAAGTTGCTGCCATCATGGCTGCACAGGTAAAAACCACTCTCCAAAGCCAGGAACACAGCATCCATGGGACCAGATAACATCCCAGGCTGCATTCTACATGAACTACAGAATGAACTGGCACCACACCTACGTACCATGTTCAATTATAGCCTCACCTCAGGCTTTGTGCCTGCTGAATGGCGCACAGCGACAGTTATCCCACTACACAAGGGGGGAGCCATCATGGACCCTGGAAACTAGCGCCCCATTAGCCTGATGAGTCTGGTCTGCAAGGCCATGGAATGTATCATCATGGAACTTATAAACAAAAAGACACTGGTAATCTCCAAACTCTGGACCACAACCATTTTGGGTTTGTAAAAGGCAGATCATGTCTCCTAAACCTGATAGACTTCTTTGAAGCAGTCACCAAAGCCATAAACAAGGGTAAGGTGGTTCACACAGACTATCTAGATCTTGCCAAGGCTTTTGACACCTTCCCCCATTCTGGAATTATAGATAAATTCACCAAACTAGGTATAAATCCCTATGTCACAAGATGGGTTGCCAACTGGCTCACTGACAGAACCCACACTGTGAAAGTAGCAGACTCCAACTCCGACTTCAGACCAGTGACAAGTGGAGTACCACAGAGTTCAGTCCTGTGTCCTGTCCTGTTTGGTATCTACTTTCCTGAAGTACAGGCTAACACATAAGGTCTTTAACTAATGAAGTTCCCAGATGACTGCAAACAGGGAGCCATAATTGAAACTACTAACGATGTGGACATCCTACAAAAGGGCCTCACTGAGACAGATGCCTGGTGTCAAAGCCATGGCCTCAAGCTCAATGCCAAAAAGTGCACTGCCATCCCCTTTGGCAAAAACTCTGTACCCATGAACTACAACATAGGTGGTAGTATACTTAACACTGAAAGTGTGATAAGAGACCTTGGGACACAGGTGGACAGTAGACTCTCCTTTGATAATCACATTGCCAAAGTGTTTAGAAATTCCTTCTATGTAGCCCACCTAATCATGAAAGGGTTCACCTCTAGATCAAGAGAGGTCATTGTGCCCCTCTACTCATCACTCATTAGGCCCATAATAGAGTACAATGCCCCATTTGGTATGTACCTTAATCGGCACATGCAACAGCTGGTAAGACCACAGAAGTACCTCACCAAGAGGATCTTGGGCCTCAAAGAGATGCCCTATGCAGCTCGACTAAAGAAACTGCAGCTCTACTCGGTTGCTTACTGCCTGCTCAGAGGTGATCTATGCCTGACATAAGGCCGTGTCCAACTTGGAATTAATGGACATGCTCCACCTCAAGAAAACCAAATCTCTTAGAGCCACAAGCTCCAGTGAATTAAACCTCAGCACGGCAATAAACAGGATGTACTGGAGGGATAGATTCCTGTCCCAGAGACTTCCCTCGCTCTGGAATAGAATCCCAGTTGATGTTAGGCAGAGCCCCTCGCTGATTCTCTTCAAGAGGAATCTTGATGAGTGGATGGGAAATTGTAAATTTACCCCTGGTATCACTTCAGTGGCCCTGCTAGACAGAGGCCCAGGAAACTAATTTAAAAGGGAGGCAAAAGCCAACACATTATGGCTAGGCTTATAAATGCCCCTGGGCAGACAGCCTAGTACCTACCTATGAACCTTTGAGCCTTTCCTAAAAAAGGTAATATGGGGACAGCAAGAACCTTGGCCAGTATTCAGAAACATAGGGGTGGCAGGTGCAAACCATCTGTAGCGAAGCAACAAGGCTCGTCTATCATGTCATCACAGGCAGACAGAGTCTGGATCCCCTTTGAATGACACCAGAAGCTCAGCCAATTGTTGAAGTTTATCATCTTTCTGTTATATTGCAGTATCATGTAGGTGAAGGCAAGATGCTACTCAAGGTCAGGGTCATACCAGCCTGGGCTACATGATCATAGAGCTAATATATATCTCTTGTCATGTTGTCCTGGGAGGTATGTCTCAGATCATTCACATTGACATGTACAAAGAACACATCATATATGTACCTGTTCTGGAGTGATTTAAGTGCTTGTGTTATGTAGCGGATCATAGCACCTGACAGACAACTGACAGTAACCTTCCCCTTGTCCAACCGAGTGAGTGGAACATCTGTGTGCCTGACTATGAAGTCACCTATTACTAGTGTGTTGGGTATGTTGTTTTGCCTTAGGGCCTGTTGTGAGGCACACTGCTTTGGTGTACTATGTGTTTTCTGGCGTGTGCTTGGAGGTGCATATTGCTTGTTTGTCTGCTTAGGAGGACACTCTCTCTTTTTCAGATTAATATTTGTATTCTCCAAGTATGGTAATGTGTATTTATGTATGTGTTTTGCTGGTGCTTATATTGTAGGTCTATGTGAGACAGTTGGTGTTGTGATTGTATGACCCTACTCCTCCTGATTGTATTGTCCAGTATTGGGTTGACAGAGCTTAGCCACCGGTTTGACCCTATGTGTGCCAGCATGTGGTGCATCAACCCATATATGATATGGTCATGGCCTATGCATACAATACACTCACAATACACCTAGTATGAAAAGCCTGCTGAGGTTAGCAAATGTGAAAAAAAACTTAGGGAAAACTGTCAGCAAGTAATGTCTGTATTACACCCTGTAACTCCATATTGCTTGCTGAAGTGTAAAGACGTACTTAGTTTGGATTAAGAACACCGCCCTTGCCAACTGTGTGTGTGTGTCTGCCGCTCCCTGGGGAGAGAGCAACCTTTTTGGAGACAACTCACTCCCCTTAAAAGTGGTATACTCATCTTTGTTAAGTCTCATGATGTCACCATCCTACAAATATACCTGTGGAAAAAAAGAAATCAGTAATGTGTACAGCGTGTTGTGTAAATGTGTACTGCTGTATTACCATAATGTAGTTAGGCAGGGACTTGAATCCTACACTTGCCAACTGTGTGTGTGTGTGTGTGTGTGTGTGTGTGTGTGTGTGTGTGTGTGTGTGTCTCCCTGGGGAGGAGCAACCTTTTTGGAGACTACTCAAACCCCTTAAAAGTTGTATACTCATCTTTGTCAAGTCTCATGATGTCACCATCCTACAAATATACTGTGGAAGGGAGAAATCTCAGTAATGTGTGTAGCGTGTTGTGTAAATGCATACTGCTGTAGTATCATAATGTAATTAGATAGGGGTTTGAATCTTGCACTTGCCAACTGTATGTCTCCCTGGGAAGGAGCAGCCTTTTTGGAGACTACACACACCCCTTACAAGTGGTATACTCATCTTTGTCAAGTCTCATGATGTCACCATCCTACAAATATACCTGTGGAAAGGAGAAACTCCAATAATGTGTATAGTGTGTTGTGTAAATGCATACTACTGTAGTATCATAATGTATTTAGGTAGGGGTTTGAATCCTGCATTTGCCAACTGTGTGTGTGTGTGTCTCCCTGGGAAGGAGCAACCTTTTTGGAGACTACTCACATCCCTTAAAAGTGGTATACTCATTTTTGTCAAGTCTCATGATGTCACCATCCTACAAATATACCTGTGGAAAGATGAAATCACAGTAATGTGTATAGCACGTCATGTAAATACATACTTTTGTAGTATCATAATGTAATTTGGTAGGGGTTTGAATCCTGCATTTGCCAACTGTGAGTGTGTGTCTCCCTGGGGAGAAGCAACCCTTTTGGAGACTACTCGCACACCATAAAAGTGGTATACTCATCTTTGACAAATCTGATGATGTCACCATCCTACAAATATACCTGTGGAAAGGTAAAATCCCAGTAATGAGTATAGCGCGTCGTGTAAATGCATACTGCTGTAGTATCATAATGTAGTTAGGAAAGAGTTTGAATCTTGCACTTGCTGTTGGTGTGTGACACTGTCGGCCAATGTGGAGTTGGTTTTGATTTTTCTAGTGTATGACATATCACAATGACAACTGTATGTGCATTACACATGTAAGGCAGCTGTGGGGCAAATCCATATACATACATGTGACCTCAAGTATTTCATAGATGGGTACTCTGCTTTCTCCATGAACGCATGTGTTATCTTTGCCAGAGTGTGCTGGCGCTTTCCAGACCTTAGGTCACTTCTGTATGCTTGTGACAAGCTTAGCCACTGCAGTGATCCCTGGGCTATGTCTTCCGTTTCATATCCACTTATCATGGTTTCTATTGAAGAGTGTGAGTGAGGGTTTATGCTTGAGGTATATTTGAAACCTGTTCCAAAGCAAGCAAAGTCTGGCAAAGATGACTAATCATTGTAGGTGTGCAACAACCTCTGTGGATCTGCATGCAAACCCTTTATTGCTTATGTGCTCCACAGAGGGATTTCCAAAACCATTTGGTAATGTGATTATCAAAGGAGAGATGACTTAACACATGGCTCTATGTATACATTAGTACCTGTTCCACATTTTGGGGGCTACTACCTATGTGGTACTCTGGGGATACTTTGTTTTCTAAAAGTGGAGAACTATGCTTTCTTTGGCTTATAGCTTTACAGCATGAGTTTGACACCAGGTATCTGTCTGTATGATACCCTTTTGGAGGATGTGTGTGTCATCTGGAGAATAAAGTATAACCCACAGTATGCATTGTCATCAGATGTGGGCAGACATATCCCTACTGTGTTTGCTTGTACCTAAGAAAGCTATATGCCAAACAGGAGTGGTCCCAGGACTGCGTGCAGGTGAATACCACTTGTTACTGGCATAGAATAGTACATGGAGGCTGCAAATGTTACTGTGTGTCCTACATCTGTGCATCAGTTGTCAAGCCATCATCTAACAATCGTTTATGGTCAGTCTGTTGAGGTTATGTATAATACCAGTATGTGGGATGGGTATGAATTGCTGGTGAGCTATAGCTTGGCTGTGTTGACCTCCCCTCCCTCACCTATAGCCTTGTTGACTGGCTTGAAGTCTACTAGGTGTAGAAGCCATGATCTGGCCTTTAGAGAACCTAAGTGGGTATGATGCAGTGTTTGCAGGTTCATAATGTCTCTGTTAATGAGTTCCATAATGCTGTGCTCCATAGCCTTCCAGATAACATTTGTCTGGCTTATAGGGTGAGAGTTTCCAGGACCTGTTTTAATTCTACCCTTAATCAATTTATGTTAACATTTGCAATGGGTGTGATGAGGGTGGACAGGTTTAAGAATAAGTATATTAGAGGGTCAGACCAGGTTTGAAGGTTAGTAGACCAAACCAGATAGGCAGGATTAAGTCGGTTTGTACATGTGCTGAGGAGGGATGCAGAGTATATTGTGAAATAGATGCTAAGGATGAAGCCGCAAGGTAACAGGAAAAGAGGAATGCCTAAGATGAGGTTTAAGGCTGTGGTGAGAGAGGATATGCAGGTGGACGGTGTGACAGTGCAAGAAGCAGAGGGCAGGAAGAAATGGAAACAGATGATGTACTGTGGTGACCCCTAATGGGAGCATCCGAAAGGAGAAGAAGAAGAAGATGTTGTAGCTCAACCCTTGTGGACTGTGAACATCATCATCATGTGTCATTCCACAAGTATGTAACCTGTATAGAGGCAGCATCTGGACAGAGCGTTTAGGTGAGTGGTGACTTCATATGTCAGCTTGTGTATGACACAGCCAGGGACACTGTCCAGTACCACTGCCACTGTGGTGTGTACTTTGTTAAAGAGATGTTTTCTCTAGAGTGTCTGTGAATAATCAGGTTTTACATTCTTCAGGTCTGGAAATGTGGCCCTTGTGTAATGACAGGGTGGTGAAATCCACATTCAAACTGTCTGACAAGGAATTGGTAATGTCAGTCAGATAAGTGTACTTTGTGACCATTTACATTAACTGTGACCCGATCTGAGATTTCCCCTGTAGATTATGAACAACACTGAAGAAAGCTTTAGTGTTGTCTTTGGAATCCTTGCCATTTTGTATTTTGAAGCTTGCCTTGTATGTTTATTGAGGGATTGTATTTTCCCAATGATACTAACCAGAGAGGTCATCCCTTCTTGGTATGTAACTCTTTTTTGGTACAACTTCACACCTTTTATTATATATTTAGTTTATGGCAGGGGTCCATGAGACTAATGCACTTTTACTGTATAAGTGAGAATTTCTTGTGTTTGTGATAGCATGGTCCATGCAACCCTGTAGGTGAACAGTGTGCATTAAAGGATTATGCAGCTGGGACAGTGTTAACCTTAGTAATGCAAACCAATGAAAGATAGCAACAACAGCATCACCCACAGCAGAGTGTCAACCCGTGTCATACACACACATGCGTATTCAAGTTCCAAAATGTGTGTAGTACAATGCATACTGGCCACCAATAGAAACTATGGAGTGTTAACACTGGCTAATACAGGGCATGTCACCCTGCCCATGTGTCCAATATGCATGTACATGCAGACAGTGCACCTCCACCATGTTCACAAATGTACACCTGCAAACCTGTGCTGCACACACCCCACACTTACTGTCCACTGTATAACACATGCTGACACAACTACACACATCAGCCAAGTGGCACATGGGCAAACAAAACACAATTGGAATAAATACTGGTGGAAACAATACAACATTGCTAATTACAGCTTTAATGCATCATGCCTGCTCAGCGACACCTTTAAGGATATCATTACACTTTACTGCTGAAAACATGCTACACATTCAACCATTGCTATACTTTATTAAAGTCACCCTGTGCATCAGCACCATGTTAGCCTGTTCCTGCATCAATGTTACAGATGACAGGAGGTGGCACAGGTTTCATCATATGCACAGGGTGTGTTGTTGGTTTGCCAGAGGCCTACACTGAGCCATACAATCGACAAGTGTGTGAGTGTGTGTGTGTGAGGGCCATGAGTACTGTTATAGGCCAATGTTGATGTAATGTAATATGTGCGGGTATGTTTTTGCCCTAGGTTTCTGGTTTATGTGGGTGTGTCTGCATGCACACAGTTCCACCATGTGGCTGCCATATACGGGGATTTGTGAGACAGCTACAGACTGTACCTGGCAAGCTTTACAGATCACCATCTCTGGCCATGGATACAGAACCTGTGCCTGGCAGGGGTGCTACAGACAGTATCAGGTACTAATCCAGACTGGGTACTATCCGAAGAGGTTGACATATGTCCACTGGATCCAGGTCCCTGCTGGGACTGGCCAGAGCCACGTGCATGTGGTCTTCTAGGACGGTCTATAGACAGCCCCCCCAACATTGCTGGGGCTGGTACTGGCACTACGGGAGCGGCTGTGACTTGCTGGACATCCACGGCGACCTCCAGCTGCTGATGTTGCTTGCATATGTCCATGTCAACGTCTCAACCATCCCGCACTGTACTGACACATGGACATGACATTGTGGAGGACATCCAATGTCTCACCCCAACGTCTATCAATGACCTCAGTATTAATTACGTATGGCACCTGCTAAGTCATGGATACTGTCATTTACAGAGGTGTTATGAGCCCTCTGTGCCCTTAGTCCCTGTCTGGTGTACTGCTCCATTCATGTCTGTGCCTCCATGACAGCCTGGAACATGCATGTGGTGGAAAGTGGTGTGGCATGTCTGCCAGGGGCATGATGACTAGCAGTGCTCTGACGAGAACCACTGGGCATCTGCCTAAGTGGTACCGTTCCAAACATCTGGTATAGGCTGCTGTGTCCTGATACATGTGCCATAGATACCACACTGTCCTGGCTAATGCCAACCATACACTGTCCCTCAGCTAAGGGCAATGGTGATGATAGATGTACAAGCAGTATGACAGTGTGCATGGATGGGGTGAAGACTTGTGAACTGTCAATTGGTGGCCCAACAACAGACCCTGACAAACCTGCCTGTGCCTCAACACACCTATCCTCATGATCACTGTCTGTCTCAGTGACATCAGGTTTCCCTGTACTACTGAACCAGCCCCACCTTGGCAGTTGTGAGGAAAAAAAATACACTCCCTAAGCACTCGGGTCACTCCACAGCAGTACAAATATGACACAGTCATTGTCCATGCTGGTGTGTATGTAGCCCAGGCAGGTATGACCCTAACCCTGGAGCAGTATCCTTCCTTCACCAAGAATGATGCCACAATATAGAAGAACAAGATGATCAGCTTTAACAATTGGCTTAATGTCTGCGCGTCATTCAAAGGGGTCTGTCTGCCTGGGATGACATGCGGACGGCTTGCACCTGTCACCCTGGATTCCGGATATTGGCTAAGGCTCTTGCCACCCCCATAGTGCCTTTTTTAGGCAAGGCCTCAAATTTAAACCTACCACCCTAGAAAACAAAAGAAGAAGAAATTGAGGGTAATGCTGCTCAATGCCAGAAATCTCAAAATGCACGCCTGACATGAATCTGTAGTGTGTTGCAGAGTGTTTAAATGCCCCATGATAGGCCCCTACCCCTCAGGTATATCATGTGTAATGTGTGGATGAGATTTTGGATACTGGAGTTTGTCTTTACAGAGGGTTTGGGAATCCTTTATGTGTAGCATGTTAAAATGCTCTGTGTATGACATAGATGTGTATGTTATGTGCATGTTGAGTATCAACTGTGCCTATCCAATGGTCACTACAGTCTAGCCACATTTGTTTGAGATGGTCTGGTTATTGCATGTGTTTGAGGCAGCTAATCACATTAGTGAGATGTGCGTGGTCTTAATGCATTATGGGTAGGTGTGTTACATGTGTACATGGCCTACACCTTAACTATGACATGCACTTTTTATTTACAATAATAAATGTAGAACACACTCACCAGCATCTGTCCGCTGCCTTGATGTCACCCCAGAGGGACCTACATAGAGATGAGACAGTTTGTCAGTGGCCACAACTGTTGCATTGCTACTGTGTGTTTGCAGTCTTACAGTACAACAGCTTACATTCACAGGGCTACAGATTATGTTCCAAATGATCAGTATTGCAATACAACAGGCTCCACATCTCACATATGCATGATCTACCAATACAGATAACAGTAGTCTACAGATATGCCATGTTACCTGCATGCTCCATGTGTGCTTGCTGGGTGGCTCCAACCTCCATCATGGTGTATGTCTGCTGCTGTTGTTGGGCAGGTGCCACCAGGCTCAGGAGCAGCTCCTCCACTCTGGTGAGGGGGGGATGGATATTACCACCACCTCCTGTTGCAAGCTGTTGTCTCCGCACATCAGCAGCATGCTGACGGACATGTCTGAGACGATAACTGCAGTGGTGGTGTACCTGCTCATATGTCTGGTTATGCAGGCCTACCTGATTTACCCTGCGGATAACATCTTGCCACATTGCAGTACGGTCCTGCTGGTCCTGGCTGGTTTGTGGGAACATGAGACTGTAGTGCTGAATCATACTGGTAGTAATTATGTCATCTTCAGCACTACTGTAACTGGGGTTCCTGTGATGTGCCATGATCCCTGGAAGACATAAATACAAAAATATGTCTGAGCAAGTCATATGGCACATATTACATTATACAGTACAGATATCACTGAACTGCCATATATAGCAACCTATTAACTAACCGAGAGTGAAACACTTTAACTGCCACTTATCACTGCTCACCCCACAACTGCTTGGAAGTGCCTGGCTCACTCTCTATCTAATGAACCATGTTCTGCACAGCAACAAAATAAAATCACTATATAAGACTATACAAGAGTACCTGGCACACTGCATGCAACACGATGCACCACCTAGCCACAGCAGATATACATCAAGCTGATGTGTAAAGAAATATATCATCCATCACAATGAGTGTAAGGTCCAGTAAATGTATTACTATTATACCACACAACTTGTTAATGGCAAACCCATGGCCAAAATATGTGCACAATTGGGAATATAGATCGCATACTGCTGTAGTACACTATGAATGTTGCTAGATACGCAGTTATATGTTTTACCACACATATGTCAAAGGACATGTTACAGACATACCCACACACACATCAGACATAATTACAGGACACAAAGGTATGACAATCCAGATAAGCTTTCGGTGTGTACTATACAGTACTGTGCGTCAGTACTTACACAACCTTAATCTTGAGAAATGTAATCTGTAATGAATACAGGGACCACACAAAACAGTGGATGCAAGCAATGTGGACATACACCATACTTTGCTGTACAGGCCCAGAGCTTCAAGTAGTAATACAGTACACACAGGATTTGGATTCAACATCAGTACCAATCAATAATCATAGATGTAGTGATTTAGCCTCCAATGACCCACCCTAGTTAAAACCAAGGGACTTAATCACACTGTATGCAATAGCACTTTTTCTGCCTAGCAACAGAATACACAGATTTTGCTAGGATCAAAGCAAGGACCCATAATACCATGACAAACAGTTTCCCACTAAGCTATCCCACAGATATACATATTTGACGTATTGACAAACACATTGACCATCACAGTCAGTCAACAGTACAGAGAATCTATTGCAACAAGTAGATGTAGGTGTGTATGAGTATATATAACTATATATATATAACTATATATATATATATATATATATATATATATATATATATATATATGTGTGTGTGTGTATTATACATATACACATCCATTGGTGTACATATACATATATATGTAGGCACATTTACATTTCACCATCCATAGTTAGAATATAAATTATACAAAGGATGTGAGGTGTACAGTAATGTAATAAAATCGCACAGTCTTGGGATAAATGCATTGGAGGTGTTCACAGCCCAGGTAGCTTTAGCAGGCCTCACTGGCTTCAACATTGCAAACTGAACAAACCACACACAGTGTTTAACCACCACATGTCATATACCAGCAGTGTATGCTGTCTTGTTTGTCACACACTAAAACCTACATACAAATATGCGCATACTAACCTTCACCAACATATATATCTCCACCCTTCAAAACAGTTGCAATATGTCCCCTGCTCTATGCACATATACAGATGTGAATATATATGACACATATATATTTCTCCGTATGTGTGTGGCATACACACACAAGGTCCACACTGTTGTAAGTCCCTAGACCTCACAGCTGAACTGTTGGGCCTTGCTGCAACACAAACAGGAGTCACATATGAACACACACTAACATTAGGGGGGTATATATGGCTACAAATGCTAGATAAGCATACTAGACTGCTACAGCAGTTGCCAATGCTAAGCTACACTTTAATATGACTATCATGCATGTGTTGTTCTGTCACACCCATGTTTATATAATGTCAGTGCTAATCCCCCCAACAGCCATTGGCCACACTAGTGTACGGAACACAGATAACATGGATCAGATCTTTGGCATTTAATGCTGAGCTACACATTTCACAGGTATGTCCCGCTGCCCACAGGTACACACTGTATTGTCCATAGCAGTAGTTAAGCAGAACATCTATGCATAAATAAGTACTGCTGCCACATATGAATGGTTCACATTATGTAGACTATTCTTCAATGACATGTACTACATGCCAGAAAATACATATGTGACACATACCTTTCCTTTGTATGATTTGGTAATATTTCTATTTCTTTTTCTTTTTCTTTTTCTCTGTCTCTCTCTCTCTCTCTATCTCTCTCAGTCTCTGCAATAGAGTGCTTGAGTTTGTTGGTAGAGATTGCAGCCTGCTTATGTAGGTATTTGCACATGAGCATGTGATGGCTTCTGCACCAATTACTGGCAACCATTTGCTAATTGCATGCAGCCTGCTGTGTAGCATTGCACTAATCACTGTCATAGCAACCCAGTACTATAAATTGCTAACTCAGGTAGGTGTGGCCCTTTCAGCTTTCCAAGATGGAGATCATTCTTGTTTGCTGTGGACATCATTGTTTAAGACAGAAGGTTGGTATAGTTCTTATATCAGAAGCCAGCGGTGTAGCCAGATATTTACATTTTGTACTCAGACCTAATGTTGCTGCTGCCAGTACCCACTTGTCAGTGTAGAAATGTACTCATCCCTCAAAATGCTATCCCAAGATACATGGAAAGATGTACTTTCTTTTCAATTTTTCCAATTAACTGCCATACAAAGCTAGTTATTGAGATGTATTCCTTTGGCACAAGAATTGTTTGTGAACTGTTACACTGTGAATATTCATTTACTCAGTTCTAAACAGTTTGTGCTTTTTTAGTGCTTACATTAGCACAAGCTGCTCAGAAAAACTGGACACAGTTCAGTACTGTGAGTATGCTTACCTACATCCTTGGTAGACCCTGCACACACAGGTATATTCTACATTTGGGTAGGGGTGCAGAAGTACAGAGAGCGTAAGTATTATTGTGTGGATTTTATCTTGCTGGACTTACAGGGTTGCTGTGTACATGTTAGTTTATCAAGGCAAGTAGTCTGTCTGTGTAACTCCCAACTGTGGACCTATTCACGTGGTAGCCAGAGAATAGCCTGTTATTTTTGTTTGTGCACCACACAGGTCTTTTCAGCAATAGAGCAATGGCATTGTTACAGTTGGTTGCTACCAGTACATGGCTACATCCATTTGTATTTCAGTGTTGTATTCCTACATAAGGGTATGCTTCCGAAACTCCTTCCAAAGCTATTTGCACAGTGTGTAACAGCAGAAAGGCTGATATGCCTCTGTGTTTCTGCCTCTGTCAGACCTCTCAAACAGTCAGATACATATTTGAACAGACTTAGGGAAAAGTAAAGAAAAAGTCAGGAACACCTTTAAAATATTAGTGCCATTAAGTTGAAACATTGAGAGAATCAGAGCATATGAATTAATACACCTTTTCTGAAGTAAAAGTTGTGTATAACTCTTAATTATTGTCATTATTCATTAAGTGTAATTCACCACCTTTCTGCCCAAAGTCAGTAATTTTAGGAGGGATTCAGAGGGACAGAGCTAAAATTTGTGTCAAAATCAGGGACATCCCTGAAAATTAGGGACAGTTGGGAGGTATGGCCTCTGCCCTAAACAGATATGCCAGTGTTTGTCCTGCTGTGATACTGTGTGGGGTTGTAAAGTGATGGTGTAACATTATTTCCTGCTAGAATGTCTGCTTCTCTTATTAACGTCATGTAATGTAATCCCACAGCAACTGTTGGTAAAGATCCACAGGACAAGTTGTGCGGTTTGGCATTCCTATTTTTCCTTTACATTCACTCATTCTGATGCATGATATATTTATTTCAGCACCAACATGTTGTATATCTACCGTGGCTTAGTGGTACTTCATGTTGTGTAGTGTGTACAAGGTCAGGGGTTCGAGACTGACAGAGGTGTTTTATTTTGCTCCTGAGCACAAGGGCCCTCACATACAGAGTGACTAAGACACTTTTAAGCAGTTGTAAGCAGGTTTGCATGATGCTTAGCAATGCTTAGCTAAGCGCAAACAAGTGCACACTCGTACAAACCCGCTAACTACTGCTTAATAGTGCTTACACCCACTAACCCCCATGCTCATTTCTTTGAAAGAAAAGAAAAATGGGGAGATAGGAAAGTGGTGAAAAAGGGGCACAAAGAGGGAAAGACAGTATGGAAAGTAGCTTGGGATGTGCAGGACAGGTGTAGGGAAGGTCAATAGCTGCCCATTTCTTTAACAGCAACAGCTGTGCATATGGAATACATTTGGAGGTAGATATGAAATCTTCAACCCCTGAGAGAGGGGTGAGGACAACAAAGTATGTTATAATGCCAATTATATTACATTTTATGTGTCCAGTGGACATGTGTGCAAAATGGGCAGCTATGTATGGGGCATAATTTTTTTTTTGGGAGCAGATTGCCCTTTTTTTTTCAGGTGAGAGTGGAATGTGGGGTAGGAGAAGTAGGTATATTTGAGGAGGTAGGTTGGGGAGGTAAACAGACAAGACAAACAAGACACATACAGGGGCAGTATATGACACATGTGGTGGGTGAATACCTTTGATGGGGAGGGATGTTTGGAAATCGCAAGCCCATGAGCCCACAGATGGAAACAGTGGGACTGAGGTCCCCACCCATGGGCAGTCACCAGTGCACCTTCACAGCCCAGAGGGTGGCTGTGTAGGAGGGGCAGGCTGACCCTGGAGTTATGCCACTCGTGCCTCAAGCTGGCTTAGAGGTTCTGCAACAGAACGTTCAATCTCTCTATGCACCACAGCCCCGACCGTTCGAAGGGTGATAGGTGGCCCTCTTCCACCCACTCTTGCATGGGGGCAGAGCCCCATCCCCTGCAGCACTTCCACTCAAAGGTGGCACAGGGCCAATGGAGGAGGAGGTCCCAGGCTGGGCACTAGACCTGCTGGTGCCAGGTGCCACAGCCAGCTGAGGTGGGACAGGTGGGTCCGCTGGGACCGGCCTTCCCATACGAACTATGTTTTGGAGGGTTTCATAAAGATATGCATTAGTAACAGTCAACAGCATTCCCAATTAGTTATAACAGCATGCAGAAGTATTCCCATTAACCCAACACACCAGATTTTCAACAGTTGAAAATCAAACATAACACATGCATATATAGAACAATAGTGGACATTACAACAGCATGCAGGTTGAATTGATGGCAACAGGCCACCAATATTGTGGTATTTTAACAGGGCACATGCATAGAAATAAATGCAAATATTTATAAACCAATAGGACATATGTCCCAACAAATGTTTTGGATTAGACATACTGATTGAAGTGCGGAATTGCATTTTTATGCACATACAGTAGGGTGGAAAAGGATAGCTCAATTAACAACTTATATATCCTTCTAATTTTCACTACATTCCTATTAACTGCAGTTATATGTCCCTTACATGTATTATTACACTACCCAATGTCCTTATATTGTGCAATTGGATTTTGCTAGATCATTATATACATGAGCTGTATCTTACATACAAAGTGTCCAAGATGCAGATGTTACTGCTACATATTTTGAGAGTTGCTCACACACACTACTGCTAAGATTGTACACTGACAGCTCTACATTCATATAATTATCTAGATATGTTGAGGTGAAAGTATCAGTTATATGTTAACAGCTCCCTACATTTCTGGCAGCACACTGACATTTCTGGGGAACACAATGCCAAGCTACTCATGTACCAGATTAGCCTGTACATGCTGGGCACGAACCAACAGTTGAGGGCTGTAAATATGCATAAAAGCTACTGGCACTCCCTTCATCCATGTTATATGGGCCTACCCAAGTGTGGGTTAACACTGCTTAATACAACTGTACTATTTGTAAAATGCAACAGTACAATAACATATCAAAGAAAATGACACAGATGTACTGCAGGAATTATACATTTATTAAAAGATTATTACACCTTTATTTATTGGGTTAAAACACCTTTTGAAGGCTCTCTCATTTATTTTATATAACAGTACATGCAGAATAATTACTAACCTGCCTAATGACGCAACCTTTGCAACCTATCTTCATGGGCTTGCTGATTCATAGCCCGGACACCTGCAGCTGTGAAGTAAATGAAGTGATATTGATACATATCTATCCATAGTATAGACAAGCATAGCAATTCTTAACTACTTAATACAATGGCTACTTACTCAGTACTGGGGCATTAGGCGTTGCATGGGATTCCTGGATCCACTAGTCCAGTTGATCCTCCTTACGTCGCTTCAAGTCAGAATAATGGTGCCTGACCTGCTCACCAGTCCGAGGAATGCGAGTGACACTGGTGAGATCACGAGCAAGACTGTTCCAGGCCGCCATTTTATATCGGGTGCCCTGGTACTGGCCCTGCAGGAGTCTTTCCTCATGATTGTGGACAAGGAGCCAAATCGTTACTTTGGACTCCTCAATGCCCTAGCGTTGCGCTCGAAATCGAGTGTCTTCTCCAACACCAGCCATGCTGACTGCAGAAGGGAATTACAACCAGTTATGGCAAATATTCCCACCTGTGGAGCTTAAATATGCCTCATTTCCCACACTTATTTGTGATTGGCCAGTTTTGAAAAAACTCAACTGTAGGCACACCTGCTTAGCTGATGTTGGCAATGTTTAATATTAAGTACTAAACAGCACAAACCAGGAAATAATATCAGGATACACAGCAATAGGGCAACACACAGAAGTACCACAGAAGTCACAGGAAAATAAAGTTGAATTTAATGAAGCGCTTTTCGTTTGTGGTGTACACAGACTTCCTCAGACAAAAAGTGTTTAATATTCCTTTGATAGATATGTGTCTGTTGAAAGTGCATGGTTATGAAATGTTGTCATGGCTTAGTGGTTATGTACTGTGACTATAGTGCACAGTATCCTGAGTTCGAGCCCTGTCACTGCTTTTTATTTTCCTACTGGCCAGACCTGAATGGTTGTTTAGCTGACTTTGCTCAACTTTGCCCGACTTTGCCCAACACTGCTCAACGTTGCGCTGGTTAGCGCAGTGTGTAGCTATGCGCAAATATGTTGTAGTTGCGCTGGTTGGCACGGTTCTCAGCTGCACGCAAAGACATTGCGCTTGTTAACACGGTGCTCAGATACAAGCGATTGGATTTAAATATGCTCAATACTGGTAAAATGTGCTTAGTGCTTTATATTGCCTCAGAATGCATAACCATTTCACCTTCATATATATATATATAATTCGTTCACTACTACATATAACATTTGAATGTTTTTTACAAAACGTATACATGATACATGTCAGGAAATATTTTTGTATACAAATTTCCAACAGAAAATGGAACGTGCAGTAGTGGGACTCGAACCAGGAATGCCTCCTCTGTGCGAAGGCTCTAACCACTACACTATCGCTATTTTGCTTAATTTGCATATATTTTTCTTATTATCCTCTTCGGTGTCTAAGCTGCTAACTGTAGCTAAGCAATGGGCAAACACGTGCAAATATGGGCAGCTATATCAGAAATAAAACAAAAAAAAATAATTTCTTTTAATTTTTAAATTTGTATGAGGTTTAACATATGGGGGAGTGTAGTGTTACAATGTACACATGTGAGTGGACTCGCTCATGTAACTCGACATTTCTCAAGTTTCGTCATTGCAGGGGCGTGGATTTCTGGACTGCTCGGCAGTCCGACACTCCCCCTACACTCGTCCACACTCCGTGTAAGCTTTAGAGTTGAGGCAGCCCGCCCTCATTAATATGCATGGCGCGCTGCCGTCATACTCTTAGACTGGCGCTTCCGTGTAAGACTAATTTAGTCTTACACGGAAGATTAGTAAATCCTGGGGTTTGTCTTTTTAACTTGGTGAACGTTCTTGAGTCAAAGTGAATTTTTATTGGTTAATTGATTAATTATATGTATAAGGAATGTATTTAAGATGTGCTGTTTGAGTTTTACTGTTTCATTTGTTTTTTTTGATGAAGTCTTGGTTAGACGAAAGTGGAAAATTAAATTACTTTTATACTAAATCTGTACCTTCCAGCCTTTATTGACCATCAGTGCCACTGTTTCAAGTGATTTTTGGAGATTTTTGCTGTGGTTACACTTCATTCTGTTTGTTGGATTGAATTCAAGTGTTTTCTGATGGCCGAGATGGAAGGAGATCCTTTAATGGATATGACTCTACACCATCGGTGGGGGAAAATTTTTTTTTTCACCTTTTGGTGACTTCATTAAATGAAATACAAAAGGCATTAAGGGTATTGGTATCTAAAGAAAATCTTCCTGCATCTATTTCGGATGATGAAAGAATGACTGTCATAGACTGAAATGCTCCAACTGGCCCTGGTGAAAACAATTTGGGCTCTGGAGCTAACCTTAGACCTATGCAGTACAGTGATGTCTGCTCAGTTCTGGACAGCAAGTATGACTCTTTTTTGAAGGCACACTACAAGGTCGTTAATGCTAGAACTGATGAGTTTAATTACAAGAGTGACAACTTGTGTAGGTTATTAAAAAAGTATTGGTCAGTGGACCTGGAAATTCATTATTTCCAGAGATGCATTGAATTAGAAATAATACCTAAGGGCTTACGTCTTTTTAAATGCCCGAATGGCATTAAGACCACTGATTATTTTTTTGATGAACTAACAAAGTTTTTCAACAATGCTGGTATCCAGTTTTTAAAATTATTGATAGACAGTAACAAAAAGAAACTGTCTTCTCTTAAACAGGACATTATGAAACTTGATGAAGAACTTAGTTCTATGTTGAAGGGCTTGAGTCTGATAATTTATATGATCAGCTTCTAAAGGAAGTTGAAACTCATGAGAACTAAGTCATAGAGCGTAAGCACAGTAAATTACTGAGGGATGTGGAAGCCTATGAGAATGGTATTGCATATACTAACTTTGTACCTGATTCCAGTAACAAAAAAGAAAACATTTCACCAAATAATGATTTTGGAAGCCATAAAAAGACAGGCTAGTCCCGAAAGCAGTCTATAAATAGATTGAGATGAGTAAAGGGTTCTACTGACCAATCACGTTCCTCGAAGTTGGTCATGAGGTTTTTTAGGGTGGAGAATCAGGCTGCAATCCCTTTTGGCAATGAGAGCGAGGTGGAAGCAGGAGGCTCTGCAGCTGGCAATGATGCGGTCATTAATTCAGCTGCTGTGAGTTTGAACACAGCAGGAGCGCATTCCAAATGTGGTCCTTTTTTACCCAAAAAGAGAAAATCGAGTTTTAAGGACTCGGAACGTGAAGCAGAGAGGGCTGACAGCTTTAGAATCCTCCAACAATGAACAGTAAGACATTTCAGAGATCAGTTTAAGATTATAAATTTATCTGGAACTACTTTTAGTGATTCCCAGGTTAAATTGTTAGGTTATGGCTTTAATTTTGTGCCCACTAGAAGGGCAGACTTTTCCAGGACTGTCATTGATTTTAAACAGTATTTCAAAAATTAAATTTGAATTAAGTGCTGAAACATGTTAAAGATGATTATAGTGGTTTTTACAAACCTTCTAGTTACACACCTGTACTTTGTCAGACGTTGAAAAATTTCAAAGCATGCTTACAAGACACTGGTCATTATTTGGATGGGGTTGTAAAAACAAGAAATGGTTTGACAATTTAACCAGTTTGGAACAAACAGCTCTTATTGAGCTTACCTCTAGGAGGGACTTGAGGTATATGAAAAGTGATAAGGGGGGTAATATTGTTGTAATGACCATTGAACAATATAAAGCATCTATGTTTAAACTATTAAACAACACAGAAGAATATTCTGAAGTAAATGTCTGGAACATTCACAAGAGTTTTCAATTTATTAACACCTATTTATACGAGGCACATATGAATGAAGTTATAGATATGAAAATGTATAATTTTTGTCTTGTAGAAAAACCGAGGGCCGGCACACTTTTTGGTATTCCCAAAATACATAAGTGTATGACCGACCGTCCTTTTAGACCAATAGTGTCTGCTCCTCACTCTGTCACTGAAGGTTTAGCTTTGTTGATTGATTTTTATTTGAATCCAGTAGTACAGGGTATGCCTTCTTATTTAAAGGACTCTTAAAACTTGTTGGTGAAGTTTAGGAATTTTCTTTCAGGTTTTATTTTTGACAAAGAAAAGCATTTTATTATGACAGCAGATGTAGTGGCATTGTTTACCTGTATCCCTCATGTACAGGGAGTGGAAGCAATAAGAGAATTTCTCTCTTCAAGTTTCAATTTGGAACTGTTAAGTAAACTTTGTAGTTTACTAGAAATCATTTTAGAGCATAATTATTTTAATTTTGATGGGTGTTTTTAAAAACAGGGTAAGGGTGTTGCGATGGGCTCACCTGTGGCACCATCTTATGCTAACATAGTGATGGCATGGTGGGAAGCTAACATTCTCTCTAGGTTGAAACTGTCCTATAATATATATTTTTATGCCAAATTTGTAGATGATCTCATTTTCATCATGGAAGGAGATCGTAATACTAGTGAAAAGTTTATGGAAGATTTGAATGCCGAATCTGGGTATTTACAATTTGTGAAGAGTGGCATTGGGAGCAAGGTTGATTTTCTTGATGTGACTTTAGAATGGAATGAATTGGACAAACAATTTGAGAGTAACATTTATAGAAAAGACACTTTTACCAATGGCTATTTACACTTCAAAAGTACTCATCCTTATTTTATTAAAAAGAACATCCCCAAGAGGCAGTACATACGGGCTTGCCATATGACTACCTCTTACATGGATTTAAACAGTGAGTTTCATAGAATTACTTCTATGTTTCTTGACAGGAGTTATGATGTTGAGTATTTAGAGTCTTTACAGAGAGACATTTTGTCCAAAAGAAATCAATTGTATCCAGCTATTTTGAAAATCCCATTTATTAGTAATAGTATTAAAGAGGGCAGAATATCTAATTTTGGTACAGTGTGTAATCTTGACATGACTACAGATAGTGGGGAGATTCAAGGGATTATTCAAAGAAACTGGAGGATAGTAGTAGGTAATAGTGAGTTAGTAAAAATTTTAGATAAGAATAACTTCATTTACAGGAACAACAGTTTAAAGAATGTCCTGGAAAGGTGTTCTTCCAGGCATAGTGGTCCACCCATTTCAAAACAGATGGGAATGTTCAAGTGTGGACACTGCAATCTTTGCAGGTTTATTTGAGAAGGGCCATTTATAAGAATGCCACACATGAAATACACCATCAAAGTTGGTCATTTGACTTGTAAAGAGAAAGGCTTAGTATATATTGTCGTGTGCAGTGGGTGCAAAGCATTCTACGCAGGTATGACCACATGAACCTTGATGGAAAGAATGAGAGAACACATGTATAGTATCAAAACTAAGAATGAGAATAATGCTGTGTATAAGCATTCAGTAATATGTAATAAATTCAAGAAGTTTTTATTTTCAATCTTGGAGGTGGTGAAAACAGACCCCAGGGGTGGAGATTTTAAAAATGTGATAGAAAAGAGGGAAACTTCTTGGCAAATAAAATTGAGGGCAGACAGGAGGCCTGGAGTAAATGATGCAATAAATATTAAATACTTCTTGAAATATAAAAAGTTAACTATTAGGAAAGTGTAATTCACACTTTCCTTTTATTTAATACTTGTTAGTACGTTACAGCAGGCTGCAATGTTTTGGTATATATGCTTTTTAAAGTTGAATATAGTTATAAGCATTTTGGCTTTTTAACTTGGTGAACATTCTTGAGTCAAAGTGAATTTTTATTGGTTAGTTGATTAATTATATGTATAAGGAATGTATTTAAGATGTGCTGTTTGAGTTTTACTGTTTCATTTGTTTTTCTGATGAGGTCTTGGTGAGATTAAAGCGGAAAATTAAATTACTTTTATGCTAAATCTGTATCCTCCAGTCTTTATTGACCATCAGTGCCACTGTTTCAAGTGATATTTGTTGTTACATAGTCCAATAGATGAGACGGCCAATAAAAAGTTCATTAGTGTCATGTATGTTTATGTCATTTGCATGGTAGGGCTGGTAAGAGTTGAACAACAATACCATCAATACAGATTATTCAATCAAGATGATGATGCTGAGTATATTCTAAGATATTAATTCATGTCTTGTGTGAGACATGTCTGTTTCCCTTACTGATAAAAACTGCTGTCAAGTTGACAGTAAGCATTTGCAGAGCATGTTTTAGTAAGCATATTCTCACACTGGCTTACACCAACTGGGTAAGTTCCTTGTTGCTAGAAACAGGTAGACATTTTTTTCTATGACAGAGAAAGGTGAAATGAATAGTCTGTCCTTGTTGTCTCCCTGGTGGATGGCATCTGCAGTTCACAAGATTTTGGGCCAGTTTCAATAAAGCCTACACAAAGTGTATACGATATGTATTCAAGAACATCCTTATCACATTTTTTGAGCATTCTAGTCACTCAGAAAGATTACACTAAGTGTACATGTAGTCAACACTTTGTGGTAACCTTTATGAATCCCTGTCAATATTTAAAGCTGCAAGAATATCAATAGGAAAACTAAAATTAGGAGGAAGAAGGTGTGAGTTGTCTGTGTTGTTGATTCACTCAGAATGGTGTACACTTAGTGTAGGCTTTATTGAATCTGGCCATTTGAGTATTTTGATGCAGATTTCCCCTAGATGTCCAGCTCTAAGTTATATACAGGAAAGCGCTCAGATAAAGGTAATGTAGTGTGTTGCCTTGTTTAAAGATGCATTCAGAACCAATAGGTTACAATGACACTTTTCCCTCATCTTAGACCTTTTATAAGAGCAGAAAGTGCAAATGGTAGACTAACTATGAAGATGTCAATGCTAAAAGTATTCTTCTGCAGCTTAAATGAGATTTGTACACACAGAGTTGCCTTGGTGTCAGAAAGCTTAATTATTTATGATGTCCTCAAACCAGCAAATACCATCCGTATTTCCTCTCAGTCACTCAGTTTGTTCTATGATACATGGGAACTATTCTTATGTTCAGTGCACGGTAGTAATAGAATCAGATGACATATTTATATCCCTGGTTCATTTATTTTTGTGAAGAAAATAAAAGTTGCTGTTTGCCATTGGGGGCTCCAAAATTTCTAATTAATCAGCCTAGTTTACAAGAAGTTTGCATCTTAGTAACAACAGTTTTTTTTTCCTTTATGTTGATCACTGAACTTTGGTGTGGTACTCATCTGTACATCTAAAGAAAGAATCATCGCACAAGAGGATGAATCTCTTCTAATGTGTGGCCAGTGTTATAAAAGCTGGACAAAGTTGGGTCAGTGGTTCATAAATTTGAAATGCACTCTAAAAGGACTGATATGACTGTAGGATACTGGTATGAACCGGATATAACTGGAAGAAACTGGAATGAGACTAGAATTAATGTCTATCTGTTAATTACACAAAATTGTGTTGAACAGATGCCAGTCTCTCCTTTATGGGACAAATTTTAAGAACAAAGTCTGCACACACTGTAGTTCAGTTACGCATGCTTTATTATGTACAGTAAAGGTAGATGTCAGCAATATCTGAATACTGTCTGCAATAACAATACTGATAAACTAAAACAGTCCTTAGCTTCTGCATTCATATTCCTTTCCTCCTGAATAGTATAATTAATACTCTGTAATGCTGGATATTTGACCTGACTTTTGCACTTGAAGTGTCTATACTGCAATGACTTTATGTATATCAGTCTTAATGAACTAACTTAACTGACTATGTCTGAAGTATTTTCTAGTAATACCAAAACCCTGTAAATGTCTACATGCCTCTTAAGCCTTAGTTCTTAAGCCTTGTAAGATATGTTTGTTCTCAATGTACGCCACATTCTGTTCTTATCAGTATTCCTGACAGAAGGTTACATTTACTGATTGAAAATGCATTCACTGAAACTGTATGTACACTGTGAAGGCTGAAATTTTAGACTTGTGCAAAAAGAATAGGTTCATAGGTAAGCACTAGGCTATCTGCCCAAGGGCATTTATAAGGCTAGCCAGAATGTGTTGGCTTTCACCACCCCCTTAGATTAGTTCCCTGAGCCTCTGTCCAGCAGAGCCACTGCAGTGATCCCCGGGGTAAATTTTCTGTTTCCCATCCACCCGTCAAGGTTTCTCTTGAAGAGTGCTAGTGAGGGGCTCTGCCTGATATATATTGGAATCTTGTTCCAAAGCATAGGGAGTCTCTGGGTCAGGAATCTATCCCTCCAGCACATCCTATTTATCGTTGTGGTAAGGTTTATATCCCTAGAGCGTGTAGCTCTCAGGGATTTGTTTTTTTATTTAGGTGGAGCATATCCATCAATTTTGGGTTGGACATGGCCTTGTATGTCAAGCACAGCTCACCTCTGAATACTGTATTTTTTGCACATTTAAATAATATTGAATCTTACAATGCCTCCTAAAGATACCTGAACACACACAGGTATCTTATTGCTGTAGTTACTTTAAAATATGAAATATAAAATTACAGCACAGGCCTAACCTTACATTTTCAGGCCTATGCAAGGTCTATTTTTCTAACTGTGTTTATGTAGGATTTATTCCATAACAACTCTCTCTGAAATTACTGAAATAGGATTTACTTCTTAATTACTTTATAAATCTATTAATATGGTCTGCAAAGGATACTAAAATAATCACTAGAACTAAAGGGTGGCCTAATGGTTAAGGTGTTTGCCTTACAAACACAAGATGCAGGGTTTGAGTCTCACAAGGGATAATTGAATAGGCTTACAATGGCTCACAAGAGCAGTTAGCCTAGTACTAACCTATGAACAGATTATAAAATATTTTTAATGTGTTAAACTTGCAGTTTTAATTTTGACCACTAGGGGTCACTTGAGCATTTATGGTCTGCTTGGATTGAAGTCTGTTAACTTTATGATTAATCATAACTGGCAATTCTTTAACGTGTTGTAATGGGTAAACTCCTTTTTTAAACCTAGAATATGTGTATCTTGAAGCATAATTACAATATAATGTATTAACTTGTGCCTGTAAATCTTTAGATAGATTTGTTACTAATAATCCTGTCTATTTACCTTTTTAATTTCTATGTGCTGTAATAGATATCTGCCTTTTAAATTTATGTCTTAAATATCTTGTAAATATCTATGTGCTGTAATATTAGAAGTACCTTTACTAAAACCTATGCTTTCTGCATATTAGAGCTATACCTTTGAATATCATACCAGTGTCTTTTTAAACTTCTGTCTAATGTACAATAATCTGCACTGTAGTCTATAAATTAATTAATAAATTAAGCCTGACCTGCTATGTCCTGAATATATTAAATAACTATTACTACTTCTTTAAATAACTTATCTTAATAAGCCTGTTACAAATAATTGTCAATTTACCCTAATGACTGAGTAATGTGAAGTGTGATGTATTTGCATGTTCAAAATAATAATGATCCCATGGGTCTATAATACACAATAAGTACCATAGCCGGAAAATAAAAAGAATCTTTATTAAAACAATAAATGTTAAATGCTTTTGTCCCTTTTAACTATTTGCGGGACTTCATTAGAAGAGTTAACTACTAAAACACAACCCTTATATACAGAAAGTATCACAAATCAATTTCCTTTGTTAATTGATGCTTAACAATGTTAAAATAAACTTTTACAACTTTTTCCTAAAAAAAAAAACAGTTAAAAACATTTCAAACACATTCTTATTACTCAATAAATATAATGCTTGCAAATTCCAAGCTCTTTTCTTCAAAATAGGTAAAAAAGAAAGATATTCATTTAACCCTGGGGAAAAAGGGAGTTTAACTTAACAATCCATTGGAATGATTTTACTTCAATGTCTAACTCCCACCAACCACCCCTAACATTAATAAGCACTACCTCTAGGATCCCAAACTGAAATTTATTAAACCCTTGACTAAAAAATGTTTATACAAGGAATTGTTCATATTTGCCTTGGAAATGGCATTTAAGTGTTCATATATTCTTTTTCTAAACAATCTTTCAGTTTTCCCCACATAATACATACCCCATTTATCACAGATTGCAGTATAAATCAAACCTCTGGTGGCACAATTCCCTTTACCTAATCTGATGTGTCTAGAGATAACTTTAACTTCCACAGAATCAGCTTCCAAAATGAAGGGTTTCTTACATGAACCACAACTTCTAGTACCCTTCAAAGCTAGAAGGCATTCAATGAAAATTTGTTCAAAAAGATTTTTAAAATTCCTTCAGTTTTATGTATGAAAAGGGGTCTTTGCCCCAAAATTTCCAGAACATCTGGATTCCCTTTAAAAATTACTATTGGAAAAATATTTGTTATAAGTAGTCTCAGCCTTTTTTGGCTTTATGTCTCCAGTTTTGTCACCTAAGAGGAGTGTGTACTTCTTTCCCCAGCCTGATAAACCTTCATCAACCATTTTCTGCAACTTATTAACCGGGTAGCCTCTATTTTCAAACATTCCCTTAATTTTAACTATTTCTGTTTTAAATATGAGCACCTCAGAACACATCCTAGCAACCTGGACCAATTGGCCCTTAAAAATATTCCTTTTCATATGCTTAGGATGATTGCTATGAAAATCCAAATAGTGATTAGAAAATGTTTCTCTTCTAAAAATTCTAGATCCAAAACAACCCCTCACCTTGTCCTTGTACAGGATAATGTCAAGATAATTAATAGAAACACTATCAGTGGTGGAAGTAAACTTAAAATATGTACAAATGTTGTTAAATATTTATTTTATTTATTTTTTTTTATTTATTTTACATTTGTTGACCGGGCTAGTCTAACTGGATATATGTCCATTTTCAGTAGAGGCCCGAGGAGAAAAGCTCCGAGACAATAACAAGGACAGAAACAAAGAAACATTTATACAAAATAGTACAAGTAATAATTTTTTAGTTTTTTTAACAGCCAAAAAGAAAAAGTTCTAGTTCAGTTTCAGTAAGCAAAAAAATATACAGAAAGTCATAATGGGGAGATACAAAAAAAGAGAGCAAGAAGTATTTAAACTTGCCATATAAAGAAGGTAGAGGAGTTTCAGTAAAAGAAATCAAGTTTGAGAGTAATCTATAAATCAGTTGTCTCTGTGGTATAATTCTACAAAAATTAAAATAACATCCAAAAAACGATAATATGCTATCCAGTTCTTAGAATATGTGGAACAAAAAACATGCCTTTTCTCCCAGGCACAGAGAACTAAATTAGCGTTAATGTGTGCACAGCTGGCACCCATAGCTACCCCTGAAATTTGTTTAAAATATTCACCCTCAAAGGTGAAAACATGATTAAGTAAAACATATTCCATAGCTGACATAACAAAATTAATCAACTCTTCATTAAACTTTGTAAGGTTTCAAACTGCTTTATAAGATAAGTCTAAGCCTTCTTTATGGGGATAGATGTGAACAAATTAACCACATCGATGGTAGAAAAAGAACAAGTTTCACTGTATCAATTCATATCTGTCTTAGTAAGAAAATCCCAAGACTCTTTCAGTAAATAAGGGACCAAGTCAGTACTATTGTTTAAGAATTTCAAACTGCTTTATAAAATAAGTATAAGCCTTTTTTATGGGGATAGATGTGAACAAATTAACCACATCGATGGTAGAAAAAGAATAAGTTTCACTGTATCAATTCATATCTGTCTTAGTAAGAAAATCCCAAGACTCTTTCAGTAAATAAAGGACCAAGTCAGTACATTTTTTTAAGAATCCTATTGATAAACATCCCCAGTTAGTAAGTGGAGCTATTGTGAGCTGAAATAATAACCCTAAAAGGTGGCTGTTCTATGTATTTATGGACTTTTGGAATACCAAAAGCTACTGGAATTGGGGTGCTCATTTCTCAGGAAATCAAATAGATCTTTGGAAATAGCCCCCTGCAAAAGGGAATCTTCCAAGAAAAACTATTTTCCTATGAGCTAAAAAGACTTCATTCTTTGAGGCTTCATGATAGCTAGTAGTATCATGGAATAATAATAAGATGGATTATGTTAACAATCTTTTAACAAATATCACTATACCCCCTCCCTTGTCTGGCTTCATGATTCTTAAGGTTTTATTCTTCCTTATTTCCTGCATTAAACTAAATTCATCCTTGGTTAAATTAAAAAATCTAATTTTGTTACAAGCCAAAGCTTGATGAAATTCTGATAAACATCCCTTTCGTAAGCTGAAATAACAGGATGCAAAGGGGGGGTTAAAACAGCTCTTCCTCTTCAAAGCCAAATCATAGCCAACCCTAGCAGTTTTATTATGTTGTTCTTTAAACATCAGTTTGAAAATTTAACTCTCTCGTGAACAACTTAAATTCAGTTATAACATCCACAACCCCCACTCTAAACGAGGGTACAAATTTAAATCCCTTCTTAAATAGTGTAAAATGAGTTTCATCTAGTACCATGTTTGTGTAATTGAAAATGATAAAATCCTGGAAAGCATTAAGTTTACCTTCATAAGCTGTTAATATTTCATTATTTAAAATGTCTTTCTGTGATTGTAAAATATTCATTTCCTCCAAGTTTTCCCCCTCCCCCTGCCTTGTGCTCCCTTCAGAGTATGGCCTTGGGGTAAAAAATTCTGCTTTTTCTTATTTTCAATTCTTTCCGATCTTCTAAGGGGTGGGTAATGGATGTCATATTCCCTAGCAGCTTCATTAACATCATTCACAGTTGTATAAACATTATACCGAACTTGGTCATATCCTTCATTTGATATACACTATCTTTAAAATTCCATTGATATGATTTAGGCAGGGGATAAACTCTAGTTTTACTATATTAATTTCATCCCTTACTAATTTTTTCCATTTACATTTCAAATTATTTTTAACATTAAGCTCAACTTTCTTAAGAAGATTCTCATATTTGTGCTTATTTGACTCAAACATTAAATCTTCCAACAATGCTGAATTCAATTTCTCCAAATCATCTAACAAACTTTTAATATGTGAATTATTCATTTTTATAATAAAAGACATAAGCTGAAAACCAAACTGGCCAAACATCTCAGTCAGTTCAAAAGTCTGTTTTGTTTAAAGCGAGTCCATTAGGAAACTTACAAATCCTTACTTCCTTGTGCACTCACTTATTTCTTAAACTTTCACTTAAATAAAGATTGTCATATTGCAAGTTTCGTATCTTAAACAACTTTTTTCCAGTTCTGCCAAACTAGTTTGGAAATATTTTGGTTCCTGTCTTTGCTGAACCTCTGTTTCATTAACTTGAAATGAAACCTCCTTTCAAATCCAGTCCATAAAGGTAGTATTTCCTGGGGTATAAGCAGATTGTTCTAGGTGAACTCTGCCTTGCTGAGCCTTCACGTATTTGGCTGTTATCCAAGAAATCCCCTTGATTACCAAGTCTCAAACATGGAAGATTTATAACTTCCTTCCTTTGAACTGGCTCAAGGGATTGTGGGACTTGTAGTTTCTCCAATTTATGATGCAGGCTGGTAACATGCTGTGTTAAAAGTCCAATAAGCTGTGTTAATTCATGCAATTCAGACGCACTTTCAATACTGGGTTCAAAATTAACAATGCAACCGTTGTGAAGCACACCACCTTTATTGACCCTCTCCATAAAAGCAAATTCACAAACTCAGCACAAAGTAGGCAGTGAATAAATAATAAATAATAAGTAAATGCACATTCCAACCGAAGCTGTATAAAAAGACCCGCAAAATGTTCTCAAGACCAAATAAGAAAATTACACTTTGAGGAATACTAAAAACAAAATGACTTCAAAATAATAATGATACCCTGGGTCTATAATACACAAAAACCTACAGAGATAGAAAATAAAGAGAGTCTTTTTTAAAACAATAAACGTTAACCTCTTTCATCCCTTTTAACTATTTGCGGGACTTCATCAGAACAGTAAACTACTAAAACACAACCCTTATATACAGGAAGTACCACAAATCAATTTCCTTTGTTAATTGATGCTTAACAATGTTAAAATAACCTTTTACAACGTTTTCCTAAAAATACAGTTAAAAACATTTCAGACACATTCTTATTACTCAATAAATATAATGCTTAAAAATTCAAAGCTCTTTTCTTCAAAATAGGTATAAAGAAAGATATTCATTTAACCCTGGGGGAAAAAGAGAGCTTAACAATCCATTGGAATTCTTTTACTTCAATGTCTTATTACCACCAACCACCCTAACATTAATAAGCACTACCCCTAGGATCCCAAACTGAAAGTTATTAAACCCTTGACAGACTAAAAAATGTTTATACAATGAATTGTTCATATTTGCTTTGGAAATGGCATGTAAGTGTTCATATATTCTCTCTAAACAATCTTTCAGTTTTCCCCACATGATACAAACCACATTTATTACAGATTGCAATACAAATCAAACCTCGGGTGGCACAATTCCCTTTACCTAATCTGATGTGTCTAGACATTCCAGAGATACCTTTAACTTCCACAGAACCAGCTTCCAAAATATAGGGGCATTACTTACATGAACCACACCTTCTAGTACCCTTCAAGATTAGAGGGGGTTCAATGTAAGTTTGTTCAAAAAGATTTTTGAAATTCCTTTCAGTTTTACGTACAAAAAGGGGTCTTTGCCGCAAAAATTCCAGAACATCTGGATTCCCTTTAAAAATTATCCAATTTTTTGTCATATCATCCCTGGCTTCTTTGGATGAAAAACCATAACGGATCACCATACTATTGGAAAAATCTTTGTTAGAAGTAGTCTCAGCCTTTTCTGGCTTTATGCCTGCAGTTTTGTCACCTAAGAGGAGTTTGTACTTCTTTCACCAGACTGATAAAAGTTCATCAACCATTGTCTGCAGCTTATTAACTGGGTAGCCTCTATTTTCAAACATTCCCTTAATTTTTAACTATTTCTGTTTTAAATATGAGCACCTCAGAACACATCCTTGGAACCTGGACCAACTGGCCCTTAAAAATTTTCTTTTTCATATGCTTAGGATGATTGGTATGAAAATCCAAATAGTGATTAGAAAATGTTTCTTTTCTATAAATTCTAGATCCAAAACAACCCCTTACCTTGTCCTTGTACAGGGTAATGTCAAGATAATTAATAGAAACACTATTCGTACTGAGACTACATCTAACAAAGATTTTTCCAATACTATGGTGGTTGCTAGCTACAGGCCCCCAAATTTAACTCAAGATGCCCACTCCACCTATCTGGACCTCTTTAAATCTATCAAGATTCAACCCTTTACCCTGATCCTGGGTGACTTTAATTACCCAACCATAGACTGGAAAAACTACTCATTCCAGAACACAAATGCCCAGATTTTCCTCGATTTTGTCAATGCAAATGCCTTGGAACAGTTAGTTGATACCCCTACAAGATGTGATAATATCTTGGACTTGGTATTACCCACGCAGCACCCCTATGGTATCATCCTCCCTGATATGATCCAACCATGAAGCAGTCACTTTCAAAGTCACCATCTCCCCTGACCCCCCTGCTAGCTAGGGTAAAAAAAAAACTTCTCCAAAGCTGATTACAACCTCTGAGGGATGGTGTAAACAGCTTCACAGCCCCCTCCCCCTCTGTAGGAACTGGCAGCAGTGTCCAAATCTACACCAAAGTGTGATACAAGCATTTATATAGATGCATGGACTAAGGAATACTTGACAGCACAAAATCATTTTCTGCTAGGAAGAGTACATTTGTCTGGTGGACATCTGCAATAAATTAACTATATAAGAAAATGAAAAAATTGCTGTCCAGGACCAAGCAGGTGCCCAACTGGAAGCAATCTCTCCTTAGCTTGAACAAGCAAATAAGAGCACTTAAGAAATCCTCTAAAGTCAACTTTGAGTCTAAATTGGCCACATCTACTACAGACAGTCATAAGGCCTTCTTCACATATGTCCACAATCTCAAAGAAAGCACCCAGATCTGTTCAGAACAGGTAGTCAAGGACACCACATACACAAATTCTGTAGAGATAGTCAATCTACTGGCTGACAGATTCAGCAAAAACTTCACCTCTCTGCCCCCTTTCAGTAAATCAGGACAACCCCAGTACCTGCCCCCCCTCCCCTTATCTCTAAGGAACAGGTTATCACTGCCCTCTCAAAGGCAAAAAATACAGCCTCCATGGGACCCGATAACATCCCAGGCTGCATCCTACATGAACTCAGGCATGAACTTGCACACCATTAGACACCCTATTCAACCAAAGCCTGAGTACCGGCTTTGTCCTAGCCTAGTGGAGGACAGCCAATGTCATCCCTTTACACAAAGGTGGAGCATCCACCGATCTGGGAAATTATAAATCCATCAGCCTAATTAGCCTGATCTGCAAGGCCATGGAACGGATTATCATGGACCTCATTAACAAGGACATTGGCAATCTCCAAACACTCGACCCCACACAGTTTGGCTTTGTCAAGGGGAGGTCATGTCTGCTAAATTTGGTCGACTTCTTTGAGACAGTCACCAAAGCCATACATGAGGGGAAGACAGTGCACAGCACCTACATAGACCTGGCCAAAGCCTTTGACACTATTCCCCATTTGGGCATAATAGGTAAACTCTTCTTAACAATTAATCCATATGTTATCAGATGGGTGGCAAACTGGCTCACTGATAGAATCCACCTAATCAAAATAGGGGAAGCCAACTCAAGCGGTAAACCTGTAATGAGTGGCACACCCCAGGGATTGGTGTTGGAGCCTCTGTTATTCGGGATATACATCTCTGAGGTGCAGGCCAAAACCAGTGGGCTATGGCTGACCAAGTTTGCAGATGAATGCAAGTTGGGTGCGGTCATCAATTCCCCAAGTGATGTGGACGTCCTCCAAGAGGGTCTTACCCAAACAAATGACTGGTGCCAGAAGCATGGCCTCAAGCTGAATGCCAAAAAATGCATCATCATCCCCTCTGTGGAGAGTGACATCCCCACATATTATCACATTAATGACAATATCCTAAGCACGCAATCAGTCGTAAGGGATTTAGGCACCCAAGTTGATAGCAACCTGACTTTTGACCACCATGTTGCTTCCATTGTACGGAAAGCTTTCTACATGGCCCACCTCATAAGTAAGGGTATCTCATCCAGGGACAAAGAGGTCATAACATCCCTGTAGTCTTCCCTTATAAGGACAATTATTGAGTACAATACCTCCTTCGGCATGTACCTCGCAAAGCACATGCAGCAGCTGGAGAGACCACAGAGGTCCCTCACCAGAAGACTACAGGGCCTCAAAAATCTACCCTACACAGATAGGCTAAAAGCTCTGTACCTATGCTCAGTTTCATACAGACTTCTCAGAGGTGACCTATGTCTGGCATAGAAAGCAATCTCAGACCCCACCTTGATGGGACTGCTGCATATCCGCAATTCAAGCTCCACTCAAGTAACAGACACACATGACCTCAAACTGGTATGTGACATCAATAGGACTTGTTGGTGGGACAGATGTATGTCCCAGAGACTCCCCCATCTGTGGAATAGACTCCCTCTCCACATCAAGCAGAGTACCTCATTATCCCTTTTCAAGCGTAACCTGGATAACTGGTTGGGAAACAGAAAATACAACCCTGGTATTCCATCTGTCTCCCTGCTGGACAGGGGCTTTGGGTGCTGACTTGTCTAAATATGGGCTAAAATCTTGGCTAGGCTTATAAGGGCCTCAGAGCCAACAGCCTAGTAATTTCCTATGCTCCTCAGTGTAGGCTTTCGTGCAAAGCCCACATGGAGTTTACATGTGTGCATGTGTGTTTAAACATAAATAAGCACAGGCCAGGAAACCATGTAATGCAACATGGATAGCAAAACTGTTTAACTCAGAGCACAATTGGTTAGTGGGTTTGTATGGAATGCCAAAATGATCATCAGGGCTTAACATATAATATTTCTCATAGCTCTCAATCTCTTAGTTCAAGATATCTTGGCAAAGCACAACATAATTGAGGGGCAACTACCCAGAAATAGGGACAGATTTTACATATCTGCTCCTTCAAACTTAGAAATGTGCTAGAATAACAAGGGATTTGTGAAGATACATTTTATGAAGGATTTGAAGTCTGAAACTCAGATGTATATAATTATTGCATGACAGCAGTCCTGACATCATCCCAGTGATATGGCAGAAAAACAGATTTTACAAAGGAACACACCAAAAGATATAAAAGGCAGAAATCTGGAAATTCTATGAAAATCTGGACAGTTGAGAGGTATGATAGGTATGTAAATAGTCAGACACAGTACAGGACAGTGTATACAGTGCAGCGTACTGTGAAATCCCATTCCTGGCATTCTGTACCACAATTGTGTAAATGATCTGTAAGGTTATGTGGACTGCCATGTAAAATAAACACTCAGGGGGAAGTGTGTGTATTGAATTGGGACACACAGATGAATTGTAGGAATGAACACAGGGAAACAGGACAGGTGAAACAATCTAATGTACAGCAGATGAAGACATGTCAATAGAAGAGAGCTGTAGCAACAACAACAATCACATATCAATATGTAACAGTACTGACTGCACAGTGAAAATGCATATTATGCGACTGTTACACAAGATATAAACCAAGACAGGAACCAGTCCAGGATTCACACAATATTATTTATTAAGTGCTTTCATCTCATAAATGGAAACTTCATCAGAATAAAATAAGAATAAGATTCAGGCAACCCAGCTTACATACCTTGGCAAGGTTCATCTTAAGCTTCTTCTCCTCCTTCAAAAGGCTTGTGCTAGTGATGACTGATTCAAGGACAGAGGAGTATTTCAGTGTCTCACACACCAGAGCATACAACTGCTTGATATTTTGATCCCGGCTGCTGTAAACAAAGTTTTTCATGGAGCCCTCCTTCCGCTCCAGTTTTTCGAGAATTTCTCTGTCACACAAGATGATATAACAATGGGGAAAGATGACTGTGTGAGATAAGCATCACGCAGTGGTGCAGCGGTAGCATTGTCACCTCACAGCAAGAAGTTCTCTGGTTCAATTCTCGGCTAGGGTGCCTTCTGTATGGAGTCTGCATGTCCTCCCTCCATTCGTGTGAGTTTTCTCCAGGTGCTCCAGTTTCCTCCCACATTACAAAGACACGTGTCTGGAGCATTTCTCCTCGGGCCTCTGCTGAAAATTGGCTTTCTTTCCAAGTCGGACTTTCCTGGTTAACAAATGTTAAATAAATAAATAAATACATGAACAATGCAAAGGACATCTATCAGGGATGTGATATACAATTGGGGTAGGGTGCATATTGTGACGCTGTGCAAACTGATTTGCCTGGCTACGAGTGTAATCTCAGCAGAGGTCTCCAGCAAGTGGGAGATAGGTAAAGGCTCATGGATAACATTAAAAGAAGCAAGCACAATCATGGACAATATCAAAATAATACCACCAGTAATCCCATATCTCTGACATAACATATGTGATTTAGAGTGATCAGAGACAGTTCTGCACAAACACACTTGTACAACTATTATGACATGTCTGCACTCTCTGAGGGTAATCATGCATACTGTCCAGGCACTGCAATATTTGCTAAAGTTGTTAGGAGGGACACTGCTATGTCTGTGGGACTGGTAAGCACTAAGTAGCCTATCTTCCACAAGAGGAGTGGTTTCTGGCCCAGAAATTGTAGTTTATTGGCCATTTGGGCAGTTTTTCCATCCCTTTCAACTTTCTGGTTTAAAAGCCTGCATTTACACTTGTTTCCAGCCTTTCCTGTAAATAATCTAGTCCAGATACCGAATTGCTTTATCCAGGACTGTTTGTAAGCTTCTGAGCCCCCCAAGCCTTTATGTGTTGAAGGGAAGCTTTCTACCTTATCACTGGGAGTGGTAAGCACTAGGTAGCCTATCTACCACAAGAGGAGTAGTTTCTGGCCTAGAAATTGTAGTTTACTGGCCGTTTGGGCAGTTTTTTCATACCTTTCAACTTTCTGGTTTAAAAGCCCACATTTGCATGGGTTTACGCTTGTTTAAGCTCTGCCTAGCAGTGCTGAGCTGAGGTAAACTATCATTGGTGCCAGAAAGTTTGCTCTTCAGTTTTTCCCTTGAATCTTGCTAGTTCTTTCTCACTTGCACTTCAAATAGCTTAATCACTTTGCACTACAGGTTTGTTTAGCAATTATTGTAGCACACCTAAGTGCCATCAGCACTAGTTGTTCTTCATGGAAATAGTTCCAGTACTTAGTAGTTATGACCACCTCTCCTGGCATGATTAAAGGGCAGTTCCCTGTGCTTTCTCCTATTAACCTGGTGCACTTGGGCATTCTGAGGCAGTGTAGCAACTGCCTTATGTACACAGACAACCCTCTCCTCTTACCTCCCAACACTCAGACTTGTGAGAGATGCACTTATACCACCAAATTGGAAGCTATGCACTGTCTAGCCAAGACCAGACTAGCTGGTCAAGAAAAGAAGGTCAACACCTGCACCACACCACATGGAACACATACCCCTCCAGAACACCCACCATCACATCTCTCACATAAAAACACACACCACACAACCCACCTTCATGGAGGCTCTCAATACAAATTTACTCAAACAGCAGAGACATCCAAGAGAGAAATACACTCGACCAGCAGAACAAAGCACAAAGCACAAGACACACAAATTACCACCGTAACAGCTATAAATAAATGCAGTCTGAAGGTTATGCTGCTCAACTCTAGAAGTCTAAATCTCAAGATGTACTCACTCAAAGCACTCCTCAAAATGGAGAACATCGACATTTATGCTGTAACGGATACCTAGTTTAAAGCTGCAGAAACCACCCCTGCACAACCAGGCTATACCTCATTCCACACGTTTTGGCCATGAAACATGGACCGTAGCTCCAAAGGCAGTGGTGTCTCCATATTCATAAAGGATATGCACACCTCCAGACTAGTAGCTCAGCATAACGCATCTGAGATACTTCAGGTACAACTAACATTGGGTAAGATGGCGATCCAGGTCATAGCCTGCTACAGGTACCCAACCATTTCCCTAGACTCTCACTCCATGTTCCTAAGCACCCTGGAATCTATTAAGGTCCAACCCAACACTCTCATACTAGGAGACTTCAACTACCCCTCCATCAACTGGGAGAACTACTCAAGCACCAATACACTGCCCAACGCTTCCTGGAATTCATCAGTTCTGATGTCCTGGACCAGCTCATTCTGACCCCCATTTGAGGAAGGAACATCCTTTTCCTGGTTATTAATAACATGGGTGACCATTGCTCTACACCAGTAGTCAATCCCTCCCTGGTCAGATTTGACCATAAACTAATCACCACATCTCACTCACACCCCCTGCAAAGGTAACCACCTTGAAAAACTTTCAAGTAAAAACAAACAGTCCTGAATAGAGAGCCTCTTCAGAAGTAATACTTGTAGAACCAAAGAAACAGATGAGGCTCACCACGGCTGATAAAAAACACTTTATTCAACTGCAGTATAGTGCAGTTGAATAAAGTGTTTTTTATCGGCCGTGGTGAACCTTGAAAAACTTCTCCAAAGCAGACTTTGGGCTCCTAAAAACAGAGGTGGCTAACTTCTCGGCACCCATGCCAATGGAAAATAGTTACATGATTGCTGACTCTTGCACCAGTGCACTGTACGAACATGTACATAAATGCATGGAACTAGCCATACCCAACAGAACCAAGATGCTCTCCTCCAAAAAAAGGAAGCCAATCTGATGGCCCCTGCCATTAATAAACTCTACAACAGAAGGGAGAAACTGTTTCAGAAAAAGGTGAAGTCCCAAGACTGGAAAAACTCCCTTATTAGCCTCAACAAAAAGTTGAGATCCCTCATTAGATCCTCTAAAGCCAGCTATGAAGCTAGAATTGTGGCAGACACTAAAAACAATCACAAATATAGTTATATCAATAACCTCAACAGCAATACCCAGATTTCCTCTGAAGTTATTGCACAATGGTACCTCCTATACTAAGCCAACAGATATTGCCAACATACTGGACAACAGATTCAGTGCCAACTTTACCCCCCCCCCAAAGGACCAATCACAATACCAGAAGAATGCCAGGCACCCAACCTTACTGCAGCACAGGTTAAAGCTGCATTATCCAAGGCCAAGAATACAGCTTCCATGGGACCCAATAATATCCCTGGCTGTGTTCTACATGAACTACAAAGTGAACTGGCAACACATCTGTGTGCCCTTTTCAGTCACAGCCTCACCTCAGGTTTTGTCCCTACTGAATTGCGCACTGCTACAGTCATTCATCTCCATAAAGGGGGAGCAACTACAGACCCTGGGAATTATTGCCCCATTAGCCTGACAAGTCTGATATGTAAAGCTATGGAGCACATCATCATGGACTCGGTTAACAAAGATATAGGAAATTTCCAAACTCTAGACCCCATGCAATTTGGCTTTGTGAAAGGGAGATCATGCCTGCTCAACCTGGTTGACTTCTTTGAGTCAGTCACCAAGGCTGTGAGTGAAGGTAAGGCAGTGCAGACAGCCTACCTCGATCTGACCAAGGCCTCTGATACCATTCTTCACTCGGGAATTATTGATAAACTCAAACTAGGCATCAACCCCTATACCACTAGATGGATTGCAAACTGGCTCACAGATAGAACACACAGTGTGAAAGTAGTAAACTCCAAGTCAGACTGCTGGCCAGTCACAAGTGGAATTCCACAGGGATTGGTCCTGGTTCCTCTCCTGTTCAACATCTACTTCTCAGAAGTGCAGGCCAACACAAAGGGACTCTAGCTGACCAAGTTTGCAGATGCCTGCAAGCTGGGAGCCATTATTAACTCCCCAAGTGATGCAGACATCCTACAGAAAGGCCTCACTGAGACCAATGACTGGTGTCGAAACCATGGCCTTAAGCTTAATGCCAAAAAATGTGTCATCACCCCCTTTAGTAAAAACTCAGTTCCCACTAATTACCACATTGATGAGAGCCCATTGAACACTGAAGGCATTATACAAGATCTGAGGACACAGGTTGACAGCAACCTCCTTCAACCACCACATTGCCAATGTGGTCAGAAAGTCCTTCTATGTGGCACATCTCATTATCAAGGGTTTTGCATCTAGGAAGAAAGAGGTCATTGTCTCTCTCTACTCTTCCCTCATTAGACAAATCATTGAGTATAATGCTTCATTTGGCATGTACCTCACTAGACACCTGCAACAGCTGAAGAGGCCACAGAAGTACCTCATAAAGAGGATCCTAGGCAATAAACACATGTCCTACACAGACAGACTCAAAATACTCCAGCTATTCTCTTTCTCATATCGTCTACTTAGAGGCAATCATTGCTTGACTTACAAAGCCATGTCTGACCTAGCTCTGTTAGAAATGCTACCTCTAAGGAAATTCCAATCCCCCTGCACCACAAAATCCAGAGACCTCAACCTCATTACCACAATCAACAGAACATGCAAGAAGGACAGGTTCCTCACCCACAGACTGCCCATGCTCTGGAATAGACTTCCCATACATGTCAAGCAGAGCACCTCACTGTTCCTCTTCAAGAAAACTCTTGATGAGTGGATGGGTAATAGAAAGTTCACCCCGGGATCACTCCAGTGGCTGTACTTAATAGAGGCACTGGGAACTAATTTTGGGTGGCACGATGCCAGGGCACTTCTATGGGCTAGGCTTGTAAAGGCTCCGGGGCCATTAGCCTAGTACACACCTATGAACCTATACAGGTTAACTGACTTGTGTGCATGGCGGATATACATAGCACAATCCACACTGTCACAAATGTTACCCATGGCAGTAATATTGTCAAACAGCTATGTATATACTATGTGCATCACCGGAACAGGTAGCACACATACATCTGGTGTAACATATTCAGTAGCTGTGTTACATACAAGGAAGTAGTCAGCACTGTGACCTCATGCTGGTGGAAGTTCCACTTACTGTCTACCCCAGGAAACAGGTCACATACCTATTAATTTGATTACATGGTGGGATGTCTACATTATACTTGGGTTGTGTGTTTGTTTTCCTGATGTAACAGATCCCTCCAAGTTTGTGTGTCATTGCAGATGTTGTCATGGCTGTGGCAGCAATCTTTGGTGTGTGTTGATACTGTCTGTATTATACTAATATCACAGCTGGAGTCCATGATTGCCCACAGTCTGTAGTCCTTCAGACAGCTGTTTGGGCACAAGATGTATATGTCAACTGTCTGTGATGTCTGTCACTTAAATAATGGACAGGAAAGGGTCTAGCAGACAGCCGTGATATGTAGACCTGATCACTGGACATGAGCTATAGGTCAGTTCACACATTTCAATAAATTTAGATGCTACGTATGTAATATACTGGTCTACCCACTTGGTGATATAAGTGTTATAGCCACATCTGACAGTGTTGAGGGAATACCTCAGTGTGGATTTGTGTCAAATGCCTTGGGCTTGTCAAGTTCAAAAGGATGATAGTGCTGTCATCATGTATGCCTTTGAAGACCTCTTTGAGGACATCATTCAGATGTAACAGGCATGATGTAGCATTAACAACTCACACAAATCTGTTGCACACAGCCATGATATTACTAGTGTCCATTTAGAAAAGGTCCATGATAACAATGTTGGTCTACCTCACAGATGAGGAGAGTCAGGAAATGTCTATACATGCATACATTGGATTCTGTGCCCGCAACTCAGATGGATGCATGTTGATGTACACCCTTCTGCAGGAACATAATCTGTGTGGAGGATGTGTCTTGAAGTGTGTATTCAACCATGTCAGGAAGGTGTATGTGATGTGTCATATGATAGGTGATCTGTGATGTTGTTACAGCCCATTGATTCTGTGTGATAGGTCTGGATGAAGGTAAGAGAGTGCATAGTGGCTATCCTGATCTGGGCTAGGGTTTGAACACAATCCCCTATGCATGTATCGAGACACTCTCCCAGCTAGAGATTAAACCTTACATCATTAGATGGGTAACCAAATGGCTCAGTGATAGAACACATATTCTGAAAGTTGGTGAATGAACCTGTACCAGTAGAGCTGTCACCATTGGCATACCCTAGGGATCTGTGCTTGGTCCTTTACTGTCTGATATCTATTTCTTGACAGTTCAGGCTAAAGCATACTCCCATTGGCTTACCACATTTGTTGATTCTGGCATACAGGGTGCAGTCATTGAGTCCATCTATGATGAAAACATACTACAGTAGGGGCTAACACAGGCAAATGATTGGTGACAAAGTAACACAGTCTGTAAATAAATGCAAACATGTGTCTTTATTTTGTCCTTTTGCAAAGTGGAATTCTCTGCTAATTACAGCACTGACAAAAGTCCTGCTATGCTAAAATCTAGTGATGCAAGCACTGGGAACACACACACAATCTGAACATCGACCACCAAATGTCCACACTGGTATTGAAAGCCTAAATTGTTCACATCATAATTCATGCCATCATATTTAGATTTAAGGATTATACTGCAGCACTGTACTCAAACCTCATCCAGAGCACTAGTACAGAGTACAATGCTCTCTTTTGCATGTATCTCACCAGACACATGCAGCAGATGGAGAGACCACAGGGTTTTTCACCAAGAAAACACAGGGCATACAAACCATCCAAAATGTGTCTGGATACACTGAAAGCCATGTCACTGTAATCTGTATCACATAGAATGAGGTGACTTCTGCCTGGCCTCCAAGCAAGTTTCTGTTCTTGCCCTGGTGGGAACAGTGCACATCTACAAATTATATATACTGATGATATCAGCAGTGTCTCATAAGGAGAATATGGCAATAACAGTGTCCCACATGCTGATGTAAAAGGCTCTCTGTAATGTCAAGCAAGTGCACAGACACAAACACACACACACACACACACACACACACACACACACACACACACACACACACACACACACACACACACACACACACACTCACACACACACACACACACACACACCTCAGTTGATTGCAGTGAGAATAGAACCCCTACCTAAGTACACAGACTACAGAACTCTGCATTTAAGGCAAGTGCCAAAGCTCAAGTCTGACTTGCAGTGTCTCAGACAACACTTTATAGCTGATGACATCAGCAGTGCCTGGTGAGGAGAAAATGGAAATAACAGTATGTCCCACATGCTGGTGTAAAAGGTTTTCTCTAATGTCAAGCAAGTATACACACACACACACACACACACACACACACACACACACACACACACACACACACACGTGCACACACACATACACACACCAGTCAACTGCAGTGAGAATAGAACCTGTACCTAAGTTCACAGGCTACAGAACTCTGTATTTAATACAAATGCCACAGCTCAAGTCAGACTTGCAGTGTCTCAGACAGAATTTTATAGCTGATGACAGATTTACCTTCATTATGTTGAAAGTGATTTGTGCAATTGCACTATTGTGTGACTTTAAATCATGAAATTCAACATGTTTCCAAATCAAAATGTCGAAACTGGTTTCCTGAAAAACAGATTTAACCATTTTCAAACTGCAGCACAACAGTGAAAGTTAGGAGACATTTCCAAATATCTCCAAACATTGTAATGCGGGGGGGGGGGGAGCCCCCCACACCCCACTACTACTTTAATATACAAACTCTGAGATAGCACTACCGTGAGGAAAAAAAGTGCATTTCCCAATCCCTGCTATAATGCGATCTGCACCTGGAATGCCAAATTCAAATGAGCGAATGTGCCACTGTATATTCACTCATTGGAATTCGCAACATTTGTAGTCGACATTCCCAACATCTTGAAGTTATACTTTCCCACTTTGGTGCATCGTACAACTTACTTTCAACATAATGAAGGTAAACCCTGATTACATCAGCAGTGTCTGATGAGGAGAATATGGCAATAACAGTTTCTCAAATGCTGGTGTAAAAGGCTTTACATAATGTCAAGCAAGTGTGTACACACACACACACACACACACACACACACACACACACACACACACACACATGCACACACGCACACACCAGTTGACTGTTGTGAGAACAGAATCCCTACCTAAGTACACAGACTTTAGAGCTCAGTAATTTACATAAGCACCACCACACACGTCTGACTTTTACAAGGCTGCAGGCCAACTTATAGTGCATGACATCAGCACTGAATGTAGGAGAGAAGATGATGGGAGACCTGCATAGGTTCATAGCTTCATAGGCTCCTAGGTGGTCATCAGGCTAATGGCCCTAGGGCCTTTACAAGCCTAGCTGTGTAAAAACCCAAATACCCTTATTAGCATAGTTAGATGTTTGCTGTTAGCAAAGCGATTTTGAGATCAGCACCAAATGGCCCTGTCCATGAGGGACATAGGTGCCAACCCTGGGGTGAATTTATAATCACCCATCCAGTTGTCAAATTTGCATTTGAACAGGGTCACTGAGGAGCACTGCTTTACCTACAGTTGGAGCCTAATACAGAGGAGTGGCAATCACTGGGAGAAACATCTGTCACTAAAGCATGTTCTACTTATGTTACAGGCAAGGCTGACATCCCTGGAGCAACTGATTCTTGTCCCATTTTATTTGCGGATGTCCAGCATTTACATTAGGGCAATGTCTGTGACTATTCTGTAGACGAGGCCTGGTTTGTCGCTCAGCAGCCTTTACAATACTGAGTACAGTGACAGGGCTTTCAGTCTTTACATGTATGTCATGTTTTGGCGGTCCTGGATTCCCTTGGTTAGAAACCTCTGCAGTGCAGGTGTCTGTTGAGGTACATAGAGAAGGGAACACTGTATTCAATTAGTGGTCTAATAAGGGTTGAGTACAGTGGAGCTATAACCTTCACGGTCTTGGATGCCCTTAGGTATGAGGTGGGCAATGTAGAATGTGGTAGAATGCGTGTCTTACCACAATGGACACATAGTGATTGAAGTTTAGATTATTATCAAACTGTGTTCTTAAGTCTCACATCACTGAGTTTGAGCTTAGAGGTGTGCTATGCATAATATAATTAGCTGGGCTACTTTTTTGCCAAAGAGGACAATAAGCCATTTTCTTGTGTTAAGTTTCAGTCTATGAGTTCATTGCCAATCATTTGTCTGTGTCAGGACTTTCTGTAATATGCTAACATTGTTGGAGGACACTATATGACTGCTTCCAGTTGGCAGTCCTCTGCAAACTTGGTAAGCAACAGGCCATCTACCTTCACCCGGACTTCAGAGAAATAGTTTGCAAACAGTAGAGGGCCCAGTACAGATCCTTGTGGTATTCTACTGGTAACTGGTCTACTGGTGGAGGTGGACTCCCCAACTTTGACAGTGTGCATTCTGTTGGTAAGCCAGTTGACTATCCATCTAGTAATGTATGGGTTAAGCCCCAGATAGGAGAGTTTCTCTATAATAACTGAATGGGGGATTGTGTCAAAGGCCTTGGCTAAATTAAGATAAGCGGTATGTCCTGTTTCCCTCATTCAGGGCTTTGGGGACATTATAAAAGAAGTACACTTGGTTTAATAAGGAAGATTTACCCTTGACAAAACCAATATGGGTCAGATTAAGAGTGTTGAAGGTCACCTATAGCTAATGGATAAGGTCCAAGATGAATCTTACCACAGCCTTACAGATAAGGGCAGTTAGCCTTATGGATCAATAGTCCCTAGGGTCAGTTGATGGATGTGTAGGCATGTTCAACTGTGAAGATAGTTCTAGTTCTGCATGTTACCAGATTGACGTGCATTGCATATCACACAGCATATGATACTAATTTATGTAGTGTAGTTGATATATTTGTGAAAAAATACTGGAGATACCAGGGTTGCAGTGCATGAGGGGAAGCAACGCATGGTTGCATTGTAAATTTGTGACATATTGTTCACTTTAAGTTTCCACATGTAGTTGCGTGGCATAAAGAGTAGAAAGGACAGTAAACAGCACAAATACATGCTAAATTTGACTTTGCATAGCGCAGTGGTGAGCATTGGGTTTGCATGACATTTGGCAAAGTTTTTGCGCATGCGAGATACACATTACCATTATTTTTCCCTGTTTGCGCATAGTTTAGTAGTGTGCAAATGCGACCCACATTGCTAAAAGTCTGAAACTATTGAATGTACGAAGTACACCTGCCGCTTAGCTGACTCTGTGGCAGCAGGTGTAAATGCATTGATACATTTCCTTTTTATCCCAGATGATAATGTGTTCAAATCCAGGTGTATCTAATACTTTTACATAAACAGTGATAATGCATTGATATCAGATCTTTATAGTACATGTATTGCTGTATGTTGGCATAGAACAGCAGGTTTAAGTGGCACTGTGCGGAGGTAACTACAGCATTGTAGGGCCGCTCAATGTCACCTGACATTGCTGAGCAATGCCAAACTCTGCACAAATGTAGAGGCCAAAAAGTGAAGGGATCCATTGCTTTTCTGCTACTTATGTCTGTTATGTGTTATTTTATTTTTTGACCAGATTATAGGTGTTAAAATGGGGTAGATAGGAAAGTGATGAAATGGGGAGCAGGTAGGGAGAAGAACAAACGGAAAGCAATACAGGAATGTGCAGGAGGGAGGTAGGAAAGAATCACAGCTATCCATTTCTTCAACAGTAAAAACTGATAATATATTAGAATATTAGCTGAATTTAGACTATCACCTTTACAGGGGTGGCTACAACATAATCATATTGTATAGCTAATTGGACTGAATCAAGTGCAACAAGAAAACATGTGCAAAATGGAGAGCAATGTATAAAACAATATTTTTGTGGGACAGATGCCCATTTTTTTTTAAATTTAGTAAGAGAGGAATGCTGGGTAAGGAATATAGGTATGTCTGGGTCAGGTAAGGTGGGTAGGTGAAGAAGCAAATGTAAACAAACAAGACAAGAGGCAGGGAGCGTGAGGGACATGAATGGTTGGGGGACACCTTGATTGGGGTGAGGGAGGGGACAACCCAGGCTCATGCTTGTCAAACTTGGAGAAAGTGAGAATCGAGTCGACACCCAAATGGACTCTCCATCACTGTTCCCTTACTCTTCTGGTGGCTGGACTGCTTGATGTCTTATCCTCCTATGGACTAGGAGGGAGTGCAGCCTCTCCATCCAGCATAGGTTTACACCAATAGTGCAGTGCACAATCCTACGCACCAACCCTGGTATCTCCTGGTGGGTGATGAAATCCCCACCTCTGCCACTGCTGCTGGAGGGTACCACTGCACCAGCTGCCAGGGCAGTACTACCTCAGGGTGAAGGTAGTGCAGGGGCAGCAGAAGCAGTGTTGCCAGGTTTGGGTCCCAGATGTGCTAGGCATCGGTGCTGGAGTGGGTGTAGCAGGGGCAGGCCGATCTACTGGGGCTGGCCTACCTCTCTGTGCTGTGGAGTATTTAATGATGTGGTACAATTGGATGACATGGAGACATTTTGATGACACATAATAGAAAATAAAAGAAAAAAATAGGGGTTGGGATGAGAGGAAAAAAAGAGACAAAATTAGTACAATTTGTGACATACAATGCATTAACATAATTATACAACTATTTTATCAGAAGTGTGACATTTAAGTATATGTCCTAACAAATACACACTATAACTAGACACTGCTGACTGTAATCCTTGAAATTTGCATATATTGCATATATGTGTGTTCCAATTATACAGATTACAGTTAACAGTAGGATATTTATACCACTTTTATAGAATTTTAATTTAATGTAAATATTATTAAAGAAATGCAGTAGTGTATAGTTGTGATTCATGATATTTGAACCCACAATGTTTGACTACAGTCAACCAAAAAGACAGACAAAGAATAAACAAGATATTAATCTACTATTCATAAGTGAAACCTTCTCTATTACTTTTATTAGTGGTTTTCCACAAGCCTAGCTAACCCCTGGTGAGCACATTATCACGAATGCCTACCCATTCTACTACCTGACCTTTTAAACACCCTCCCCCTCCCTGTCTTAACATATTCCCCACAAATAGTTTGAATACAAACTACATATATCAGTCGTGCATAACTCTTTCTGTTTTAATCCTCTTTCCAAAGAACAGAATGACTCCCCTGTAAACTAGAGTATAGTTAAAGAAATTATCTGCTTTATATCACCCTACAACTTGGCAAATATCCTTCTCCTCAGACAGGATAGTACTCACAGTTTTTTTGTTTGCTTGATGCATCTTCATTCCCAGCCACCCCCTCCATATAATTTTCTTTGTACCTAACCACCTGCTTCCTCCTACCTTTCAGGCCCCTCCCCTTCCTGTTGCTTCTCCTTCTCTAACTATGCATATCTCACTCCTCTCCACCATACTGCTGCATCCACTATTCCTCCTACTCACTTTAACTGCATCTCCCACACTTCTACCCTATTTTTATAAAGACCCTACCTACCCCCATACCTATGGCTTCTCTTGCTCACAGTAACCTATAACTATCTCTGCATCTGTCTTTCCCAGCAATACTCAACTCCCTAAAATAAAAATTCCTCCCTCCAACCCACTATCATCATAAGTAAGACAAAGTTCATTAAATAATACCCATTAAAACAAACCTTATCATCATCCTACTACCCTGCTCTTATCTGGTGACATACACCCAAATCCAGAACCTATGTCTAACTCTACCACCCTACCAAACACCTCACCAAACACAGGCCACTCATCTATAATAAACAAACAAATCTCTTTTTACTCTGTCAATACCCAAAGCATCCTTAACAAACTCAATTTCATGCATGGATGGTTACTCACAACCCTGATGTTATTTCCCTAACTGAAACATGGCTAAAACCCCAACACCTAGATAAAGATATTCTCCCCCTGGATATAATATACTTCATCTTGACCGTCTTAACAAAAAAGGTGACGGTGTTGCCATTGCTTACTCTAATAACCTCACTATCTCCCATTCCATGCAATCCATTCCATCCTTTACTCCAGCAGAAGTACTGGCAGCCAACCTTAAGCTCAATGAATATACTACCATTACTGTAATAGCTATCTACATCCCACCTGGGGACAACATTCCCTTAATGGAAAACATTCTGTCATACCTCTCTCTAAACATTTCTAATGAAACCATCCTCCTCGGGGATGTAAACATAAATTGGAAAACCCTCTGTAACCCAAACTCTCCACTTCATATAAATCTTTATGGATTTATACAACTTATCTCTCAACCAACCCATACTAATAACTCTCACTCTTCCAGCACCCTAATAGACTGGATACTTGTTTCAAACCCCTCCTAATATCAGAGCCCTGAAACTCTTCCTGACTCCCCAAGTGACCAATCGCCAATTAAAGTGCTCAGGTATACTCACCATCTCTAAATCACACAGATTCATCATCTGTCCAAAACTCTATAATTTTAACCCTGAAACATTTAATACCCTACTCTCTAATGTAAATTGGAACTTCCTCACATAGCTCCCACTTGATGATACAGTCCAAACTTTCAACTTGACTCTCCTTAGCATCTAGACACACTAGCCCCACTCCGAAAAGTACAGATAAAAGCTAATATATTCGCCTGGCTATCTAAAACTACTCACATCCTTATGAAAGCCAGAGATAAGGCATGGAAAACATGGGTACAATCTAAACTCCCTGCCAACTTGCAAAGGTATAAAGAACGTAGAAATCTGACCAAAACCTCATCTATAAAGATAAAAAAGACTTCTACTACAACTCCCCAACAACTCTAAAATCTGATCCAAAAAAAGCTGCAACATTATAAACCAAATTCTACACCCTGGCAACCTTACCCCACCCAATCCATGCCCAGACAAATCACTGGAAGAAATAGCCAACTCCTTTAACACCTATTTTATAGAATCAATATCCAAACTTTTCAACCCCACCCCCAGCTTCTCAAACACCAATGCTCCTAACTGCTCTGAACCTTCTCCCTTTACTAACTCAACAAACACTTTCTCCCTTAATCCAGTTCCCACTACCTATATCAAAACTCTACTCTCTAAATTAAAACCTTGTTCTGTATCTGCTGACAACATCCCTTTATATTTTCTCCAGATAGTGGCACACTCTCTTGCTCTGCCTGTATCTGTCATAATCAATCTCTCCATCTCCATATACAAAGTTCCATCAATCTGGAAACAATTCTATACATTACCCATCCACAAAGGACGTAACTCCTCTGAAACCTCCAATTTCAGACCTATTGCTATCCTCTCCCCTTTATCTAAAGTCTTGGAGAAATGTATACATGAACAAGTTATGCAATATCTCACACAGGAAAAATTGCTCACTCCAACACAGCATGGTTTCCCACCTAAACATAGTACCTCGACAGCTCTACTATCCTTCCTCAACACTATTTCTTTAGCCAGGGATGATCATAAACTTATCTCTTGTCTATTCCTTGGTCTCTCAAAGGTCTTTGACATGGTTTCTCACTCTGCTTCTGCACAAACTGTCTGACTTCAACTTCTCCCTGGATACAGTTGCATGGTTCTCCAGCTATCTCCCTGACAGATTTCAGTAAGTGAGGTGGCACTCTGCTCAATCTACCCCTCTTTCAGTAAAAAAGGGTGTTCACCAAGGATCCATTCTTGGACCACTACTTTTTAATATCTTCACCAACTTACTCTATTCTTCTTGCTCACAGTCTTTCATAGTCCAGTATGCAGATTACTCTACAGTCATCACCATTGCCAACTCCCCCTCTGAACTTTTAACAGCCACCCAGTCATCCTTCAATGCAGTAGAGACATGGCACTCTAATAATCAGCTCATCCTCAAAAAAAAAAAAAAAAATTGTTACTCTTTCTCCCCAAAACAGTTAATCACATAAAATCTTCATTCTCCTTAACTATACTCCTATCAAAGTCGATACCAGCATAAAACTCTGTGGTGTTACTATCGATGATCAGCTAAAACTTGACCTTCACATAAATAATTGTATCAGAAAAACACATCAGAAATTAGGACTTCTGTCTAGAAATAAATTTCTCACTGCTAAAGCAAGGATCACTCTCACTCATGCCTATCTTCTACCTTGCCTAACATATTGCTCTCAAATATTTACAAATCTTAACTCTGCTCTACTTGCAAAGCTTGAATCAATCTATCATAAGGTAGCGAGATTTGCAGCCCACCAATCCTATAAATCTCACCACTGTTTCTCCCTAAAACACTTTAATTGGCTCAAACTACCCCACCAGATTCTTCTCTCCCAACTCAAAACCATTCACTCCATTCTCTACCAGCCAGCCTTCTGTCCAGCTCTAAGCTCCCTCATCTCCCACTACTCTCCTACAAGGCATCTCAGGAGCTTGACCCAAGATCTATTACTTATCTATAAACCCAAGTCTAAATCTGGATGCAATATATATAGCTACAACCCTCCGATAGCCTGGAACAATCTCCCACTTGAAGTCAGATCTCTTACACATCCTAAACAATTTAAATCCACCACAAAAGAGTACTTTAAAAGACACTGGACCCGTCACTGTTCCCAGCCCCCATGAATACATCTATCATACAAACTAACCATCTTTCTCTTCTCCCTTTACTTGTCCCTCTCATAATCTTCCTCTATCCTTTCTAATCTGCTCCCTTTCTTTCCACCTAGCTATCTCTTAACTATCTTCCCCTTTCTTATCTGTATAAGATACTCTAAGATACTGGTACACTTCATGTATTACAAATTAACACTCTAATTTATCAAACTACCTAGGCTTTCATGAAACTTCTTATACATGTAGATATTTAATTGTTAACATAGTACTGCTGTCTTTTTCCTCTGACCTTTGGCTTTCAAGCATTATGTACTACTGCATGTTTTCTTAAACTACATTGGAATTGTAAATTGTTTGTATCACTTGGAGTTTTTCTCCCCGGGCCTGTGTTAAAAAAGGGCTTTAGCTCAGTCAGGCACTCCCAGTCAATAAATGTAAAATAAAGTAAATAAATAAATATTTGACCCCTAATGTTGATTTGTGCTACAAGTAATGCATGCATACTTGCTTTTACAGTTAGGATATTCATGCTCAATTTGCTACAACTTTATAAAAAAATGAAAATCTATCTTTAACCTTTAAAGCTACAATAAAACTTCTCTTGTGCTGCATATATATCACTTGCTCCCCTCAGTCTCTCCTGTTGAGTAATATGAGCGTGTCTATTGAACTCATGTTTGGTACTGACTGGGGCAAGAACAGAACAGAAAATCATTATGCGTACCAGTCTTGCCTATATTTAGCTTTCTATTACAAGTGATCTCTTATAATCATACTTACACAGTTGTGGGATGTCCACAATCTCAAATTCATTAAACTAATGATCGAGGGTATCTCTTTTATGCCTGTGTAGGTCATTAAAATGATGCTTACACTGCTCAATAGTGCATGGGATTCCAATGGCACTGAATATAGCTTGAACCAAACTATGGAACCAGTATAGTCTTCTGCCTTTGGCTGTGGCTCTTTACCAGTTGTCCAATAAATATCCTGGACTCCTGGACACCCCACCTCTGCACACTAAATGGGCAGCTTCCCCCCTAATGCCAGACATGTTTAATATCTGAAATAGAGTAATGGAAACTGAAGCTCTCTTGCCAATTCCAGTTATTGTGTTTACTGGTAGTGCATAACCCAAGCAATGATGCTAACCATGTTTGCATGATGTTAATCAGACCGCAGCAGTGCCAAGGAGGGAGGATATAAATACTTGAAACTGGAAGGTTAATCTTATGCTTGGCCTTAGTTTGATGGGTGTTTGGTGATGTAGCTTAGAAATGTATATTGGAAACTGGGAGGTAACTGTTAGGTGAGTTAAGCTTGCATACATGCACTGGGAGCATGAATGTCATGACCTGAGACATTTGTTTCTGCCTTTATATACTGATACAATTGATTTTTACAATGTATGATTCAAACCTAGGCATAAAGGATAAAACATTTTCCTCTACAACACTGATTTTTCCATCTTTACCACAGAAGAAGTGCTACTCAGACATAGTCAGGTATCATTCATAAATACAGGTGACAGTTTGAGGTATTGCACACGTGTGTGACTTGACAAGGTTATTGTATGTAGATCTAGTTGTGTATGTGGGTTACATAATTGTGAAAGCCATGCAAGTCAAGATAGCAGAATTATACTTACAGAAATATAGTATACAGCATACCCTTAGTCATACATTTGAAAACACAATAAGGGTGTCTTATCCCTCATACATATAATTCACATCAGTTCCACTATCTAAAGTGCTTTAAGTGAGAATGAATATAATGGGAAGTGGAACAACAGTAAAATGTAAGGAATATCCTAAATTAAAACCCAGGACCCTGCGTAAGGCAGTCTTACACCTGTTGCCACAAGAATGTTGAAATAATACTTGTCTATTTGTCAGTTCATTGCTATAAACTGCACTGTCACAACAGTAAAAATAGGTTGGACACCCTGTACTAGAACCCATGACCATCTGTACTCCAGCCCTACACTTATACTTGTTGGCACAAAACTAGTGACATGACATTTCCATTAATTTCTACTCATTCTTAAGTTCTCAGAATTAATTGAATGTATCTGTTTTCAATTATTGGTTATATGAGACCTGACTACAGGTGTTGGGGAACCTTGTCAACTGCTGCACAATGGCACACAATGCCACTAAGTGCAGTTGCATGATGGAAAGGAAAAATTGCAATAATGTACTGTTTTTGACCTTTGCACTTTTACAGATGCCCTGTCTGCAGGTGTTCTGTCAGCTTCTTGGATGGGCCATTAGTCCAGGTTTGTGCACTGCTAAGCATTGCACAAACAAGATAAGTACAGCCAAACCTGATATTCATTTACACCTTTTCCCTTGTTTGGGCTAAGCCTGCACTGTACAAACACTGGCCAAAAATTTAAAAAATATATAAATAAAAAATAAACAAAAAAGAAAACTGAGGAAAAGCAATGTATGACACTATAAAATGTTAGCACACATGAAATATTTGTACATAGGTCTGGATTTGAACTTTTACTCCAGTGAACCTTCAGAACACAGTAAGGGTGCCTTATCCCTCTTTGTCACACAAAAACATTTGTAGTAGGGAACTGAAATCATTCTGCATACAACCAACTGCAAAATCATCTACAGTACTATGAAACCATATAACAGTTATTTGTACATGTATTATTTTTTTAATGTAGTACAATGAGTGATCACACAACTGTTTATGAGTATTGTTTGCAAATATGGAGCTCTGTCTTACCTCTCTGTGTTTGTTTCTTACTCTTGTCTTATCTGACCAGTTATCTCAGACATGCAGTCTGTAAGCCATTCTGTATTACATGGATACAAGTATTTGGGATTCAGCAGTTCTAATGAGTTCACACATGATTTTCAAATTCACCATGTTGAGAGCCCTGAATCTACACCATAAAAAGGAAACCATGCAGCTAGGGAACCTGAAGGTAGAAGATTTGTTTATGTGGAAAACACAGAGAGGTTATTACTTTGGGATATAGCTGCACAAAAGATTACCGTACTTAAGAAGGTATGCTTGCATTTTTCACCTATATACTGCATATGCTGAAATGTCATTAAGAAAAAATCTGTTCAAATATTTATATATACATTTTGATTAGCAAATGCTACACTTTTATGTGTATACATCAGTTAGAAGTGTACGGATGGCATGGGCATGTTTGTCAGGGCATTTCACAGGTATATGTGATTGGCACTACCTTAAAATGGAATGTTCTATGTTAACTCTGTAGACCTGTTTCAGCGACATTTCATTTGATAGCACTTTTAGCATTTCACTGATGGTTTATTAGCAAAATGTGTCAATTGCCTGTTCTATTGGGAGTGGGGGAGCAAAGCTGCATTTCCTTTATGCCACAGACAAGGATATGTTGCTGTTGTTTATCTCCTTTTTGCATCCAGCCTGTTGTTCATATTTCAAATCTCTAGACTCTTTTAAGTTTCTCCAATGGGTAATACTGAAATGCTACCTTTTTGTTTTATCTGGGAACAGTTAATTTTTAGTTCTGTGATACTTATGTGTATTATCCTTCTGTTGTCTTTTAGGACACCTAGGATTATGCACCCAGGTGTTTCAATCCCTGAATACTATCCTTCTGTGACCCTGAGATTCAGGTCATTATGGAAGCTTTTAGGTGACATTGTGCCTTTCTGCTTGAGAAGGGACATGGAGATATGTCAGGAAGAATGCAAATTTGTCAGCAGATAGTTGTAGGTGTCAATGCAGTAGGAGGCCATAGCAGGACATATGATCACATGCACCATAAGGCTACTGACATGATCTCATCTGCAAGGAGGAGAGCAGCTGCAGTGGCCCATGACTGGATGAGTACCGGGGGAACTTGTTACACAGCCACTACTAACAGCAAAGAGTTCCTGTCCACTATCAGGGATAGAGACAGCTCCCAGGAAAGTGCAGGACAGCATGTCCTTGACACTGATGCTACTGTTTCAAGGACAGCAGGTATATCCCAGGCAGAGCTTCTAGGTAGGCTTTTCTATTTCAATTATTAAATACTGTGGTATAATAAAATATTGACATCAATAAGTTAGTTCTGCTTAAGAAGAAATTGGTTGGGGGAGGTTGAAGATTGCTGCAGTTAACATTACATTCTGACTGATTACACTTGGGGCTTAGGTTGGGCTTGTCATCCAAGTTCTTGTAGTTAATGGACATATAAAAGGCAAAAGGTTTTACCCCCTGTGTTACTATTAATATTGATGATGTTGTCCTTACCTTTTGCTTCACTTCTTCCAGGAGCATCCAGCGTAGGGAGCATACCATCATCTGCACATGGTAAGCAAAATATTTTTATGTCAGTACTGATGAGCAGTTCAAAGAAATATTTTAGTGTACGATATTGATGCCAGGACTGTTGTGTGTATTTCTGTACTGTCTGTAATAGTGGCATAACTGTTAGTTCATTAACATATATTAGACTATAGCAGTGTAAGTATTAATTATTCCATGTGTTTGTTGCTTATTATCACATGTGATCCTGACAGTGGAAGTGAGAGACTTCTACCATCTGATGCCAGAATATCAGCAGACTCTGATAATGATGGTAGCCGAACAGAGGCACAGTCAGTGAAGGTGCAGAGGTTGAATCTGACACTGAAGTTGACATACAGCTGTCCCCTGAAATTCCATCAAACAAGGCCAATAGGCCTACGCCTACCCATTCCAGTAAGCCCTCAGATATTGGACAGGTGGAGCATGAGACAATCAATCATGGAAGTGTGATTACTGTGGCTTCAGTGCCTGTTGACTCTGGCCATAGCCAAATTGTGAGTGAGGTGCCATGCAGGAGGGTTGTTAGGGGTGCTCAGTGGAGGCCTGCTGTCATCCTCCACCTGATCTAGGTGTCTCTTCTCATGCCATTCAGTATATGTTTAGGGCCATCATGAGGCACAGGCACATTCCCATAGGTCCTCCAGAGATATGCTTAGAGTTGTAGATATGGCACAAGATGATGTGTGTGACTGCCTCCACAGTATTGCCAATTCAATGGATCAAATGAATGACATGTTGGAAGGGGTGGTGTCTGTGATGGTACATCTGCTGGGAAGGAGATGGCATCCTCATGGGCATAGGTCAGCCAAATCATCTGCTGTTAGCTGACATGGCCATGCCCAATCACACTCCCATAGTGGCAGTACTTCCACTGTTTCATCTGTGGCTGAGCTGTCCACACCCAGATGTGGCACACTATGGGTTGTGGTCCTGGGCGTCCTTTTGAGGGGGAGCTCATCCAACAGACATCAGTCACATTCAGGTAGCAGCAATGCATCTAACCATGGGTGTGGATGTGCCAGTGCAACTCCTGGCAGAGCCAGTTCTCATGTTCAGGTACAGCAACGAGGAACTGCCACCTCTACCATGCACGGCTCACACCTGTCTGACATACCAAGACATAGTGCTAGCACAGAACTTGGCTGTGTTCATGCAGACACACACACCAATTTCAGCTGGGGGACTCATACAGACACACACACAACAGTTACATGGTTCAGCCGTGAAGCTTAAAACTCATTTTGTTTCACTGGCCATTTGTTACTTTATCCAAATGACTGCCTGCTTCTCTTTCTTACTCACACAAACTCACCGACCATTTGTGTCAGCCTAGGCTTCCTGCATCCCCATCCTGCAAACAACACCCTGTGCAAGTGATAACTGTCCCATATCCCTGTTTTCTATCTTTTGGATTTAGGGATACATACGCCTTGTGTCTGATGCTCAGTGTGCATAGCTGACTTAATTCTTAATATATCTGCATTAGTGATGTTGAATTGGTAATTGTAGCTTTTGTGATGACCCACCACTGTCAACCAGTAATCAAAGAGCCTCAACCCTCACCACTGACACCTATGGGATGACATTCACTGCCAGGATAACAGGTACACACACAGTATTTCCAGATACAGCTCTCTTCATCAAATGTAATTTCCCTTAAGAACGCACAGAGACCAGAGTCACTCTGGGGCTGGTTTCTCCCTATTCTTCCAGATCTCCAGTAAGACTCCCTACTGGCACAGCTATAGAGTTGAGATCTCAGCTGAGAGACGAAGCCAGGACCTTCAGCACCCTCTCTGTCCAGACAGTGCTTCGTGTCCTTTCCCAAGAAGCTGCCACACACACTCTTTGTTGTTTGACTTACACACGCACACACCTGGGAAAGGCTGGCACAGGTTTACTAGCTATGCCCCTTTTGCCCAGACTATAAGGCAGTTACCACTGCCACCAGTCACTCCTTATCAGCTACCTTAGTGCCCTTAACAAAGGGTGTTCAATTTTACTGCATAATATTAATACTAATAGAAATTATAGTTTTACCAAGAGCAAGGTAGTTAGGAGTGGCCCACACAGTGCCACCAAATAAATATGCAAGTACTCTCAAAACTTAAATATATCTGCACAGATCAGCCACAATGAAAGGTTTAAATATATTTAATAATAAATAATAAAAGAACAAGACAATACTAAATATATATTCAGAGTGACATCATAGTTCAAAATCACAGGAAATATTTAAAACAACACTGAAGGGCAGTCTCAAATAAATAAAGAAAAATAATATCTGAAGTAAGCTTCATTATATTCCTGACTGTATCTAAGAGAATTACTATAACCTACAACTTACTTAGAGCAAGGCAAACAAGATAAATGGTAAAGTACAACAAAAAAACAGGCTTAAATAGTGGGAAGTATACTTGCTGTGTTCAGTTCAAGTCAATCACAGAAGGTAACCAAATGTTCCACAAAGAGAAACGAAGCTGTAAACTATAAACTGCTTTACTTTGCGAACTCTTAATCCAATAAACAAGAGTCAAAATCACCATAGAGTGTTCATTCAAACCTACTCATCCACTGGGCAATAGCTTGTAGAAAAAACACACAGCCAGCATGTAAAAATAAATCCAAGCGTCCAGTAGAAACCACGTTTATTAGAATAATTAAAACACAGGGCTAGTGCTTTCAACGAATCTTCATCAGGCCACTAACAAACAAACATACTAGCATCCCCTTTATATAGCAAAATGCTAGAGTCAACTACTGATGTCACATCCTGTTTGGACATACTGAAGTCAACTCTGATGTCACATCCTGTTATACATAAAATATTTAAAGTGACATCACTTTTGTAGTAAAACGCTACAAACAACTCTGATGCCACATCCTACTACATATAAAATATTATAAAATATTTTTAAAAAGTTTTAAATTATTTAAAATATTTAAAATATGTATGCAGACATTTTGTAGACATATTCTGAAATAACATTTTACCCTGCTTTAACTGCTGCTGCATTTAACATTCAAAATGTTTTAAAATATTTTGAATATCTATGTAACCATCTCATAGACAATCTGCAGCAAATAAAGTGTTTCAAAATTACATACTATTTTCCTATAAATACTACTACTAATATGCATACTAGTAACAAAAATGGCACGCATATTTAATGAACGATACAATCCCATTTGAGACACTTGTATGTATAAATACATGCTTAAAATAGGGATCAAATTAATAAAGATATTAATATCTACACGAGCTATTTAGCATAATTATAAATGCACAAAAATAATCATTCAAAAAGCTACATCTAAAACTTGTGCAGCGTGTGCTTCTAAATATCATAATATCTGTAACAGCATAAATAATTCAGATCAGACATGTGCACACGCAGAGATGTTAATACAGCTGGTATTATAAACATAAAAATATAAAAAATATATATGAGACTGAATGTGCAAAATCAGGTGAAATGTGTGTGCTGGATGAAAAAGGAACACATGGTATATCAGCATCTTTCACAACAATTGGCCCCTAATAAGCCTGCAGAGTAAAATAACAGAGACAATGATGGAGAAAATGGAAAAATGTGATGTATAAAAATGTTATAAAAGTGGAAGTAAAACCAGCCAGAAGTTAATACAGGGTGGCAAAGGGGTGAAAAGCTTCAATGAAATTTCCTAGCTTTGAGTATAGGTTTGATGGAGACTCTGTCATTGAGGCCTGGATGCAAATCAGCCCTAAGCCTGATGATCCATTTGGCCTCTATCTGTTCTGTGGTGTTAAAATATCTCCTCTTCTACGAGATGGAACATTGTTTTGAATTACTTGAAACAAAAAGCTATGTTGGGTGGATGTATTAAGTACATGCATAGACAGAGCATTTGAAGAACATGTCACTTTGATTTTATATAGGTGTTCCCTAATTCTGTCTTTAAACTTTCTGTCCGTCTTCCCTACATAAAAGCATGGGCAGTGTACACAGGTTGCCAGGTACACCACATGGCAGGTCTCACAAGTGGCAGAAACTGTGAAATGAAATTCTTGTCCTGTAGTAGGATGATTGAATTTATCAGTTTATTTAATGAATTTGCAATAATTGCATTTTGACATTTTCTAGTCATTTTATGATTACTAGTTGTATTTATGTCAAACCTATTTGGACCACATAACATTCTGTGTAAATTCAACTTATTTTTATATGTAAATTTTGGTTCTTACCAATATCTCAGAAATAACTGGATCTGTTAACAAGATGTCCCAATGTTTTCGATATATGCTTTCAATACTATTTACATCTTGTGTAAAATGTATCGGTATTCTGATAACTCCACTGCTAGTTTTGATGATGTTACTATCATCTGTTTACTAGAGAAGTAGGAAAAGCCCTACCTTCTCTCAATTCACCTATGATACCTAAAGTAGCATCAACTTCTGTTACTGTGTAAGACCTGTCTATAAATTTATTCCTCAAGTCTTCTATACCTGTTTTGAAGCTTGAGTCTTCAGAAAACAGCCTAGATACCCTCATGGCTTGACTTTTGATGATGTTACCAAAGACATGCTTAGGATGCATGCTACTTCGATGGAAAAAGTTATTTCTATAGCAATCCTTTCGAAAAACTCCAGTGTTAAGTATACCATTTTGTAGTTGTTCAACATATACGTCCAAATAGGGTATGACATCTTTGGAATTAACCATAGAAAATTGGTGTCTTGATTTATTTTATCATAGAAAGACCTCAATTGTTCTTCATCACCTTTCCAAATAAGGAAGAGGTCATCTACAAACCTAGTGTAGAATGAAACATTCTGACTAAATTCCTCCATCTGAAATAGAGAAGAAATTTCCCAGTAGGCCATAACAAGGTTGGCATAGCTATTGGCACAAGAAGTGCCCATAGCTACCATCCCTCTGAAGATATAATTGACCATTAAACAAGAAAATATTATTTGTTAATACAATTTCCATCAATTCCGTGATGACTTCTATTCTTCCTTCGAAAATGTGCCATCTCTAGTAAGAATCCTACTTATGCTATTGAGTCCCTCATGATTAGGAATAACAGTAAAAAGAGAGTTGACATCAAGTGTCACAAACAATTTATGTTGGAAACCATCACTCACCGAGGTGTTCTCATATAGTTTAATTAGGAATTGTTTAGTATCTTTCAGTATGTGTGTGTACTTGTCCACTATAGGTCTTAATAAGGACTCTAAATAGATGGAAATCGGCTCGGTGATCCAGCCCTTCCCTGCAACAATTGGCCTCATAGGTGGATCCAAACCATTTTTGTGAATCTTGGGTATTCCCTGTATGATGGGTATCGTTGGATGTTCCACTACAAGGTATGTGAATAATTCTTGATTAATCTTACCCTCATTCAACATAACATTTAATCTACTAGAAACATCTGATATGATCCTATTCACTCTACTATCATTGATCTTCAAATAAAAAACAGAATCATCCAGCATATTGCACATTTTATCAATATAAAACTGCATGTCCATGATAACTACAGGACCACCTTTATCGGCTGGTCTTATCATAATGGTCCTATCACATTTCAAGCCATTAAGTGCTTTCCTTTGTACTGGTTTCAGGTTGCCAAACCATCTCTTTTTTCTATTATTTGCATCATTTTCATATAATCCTTGCTCAACCAGTTTGGAATAAGCCTCGATGAGTGGGTGGTTGCATGGAATGTAAGTGCTTGGTTTTCTAAACGGATGGGGTAAACTAGTGCTATTGCGAAAATCAACCTTCACTTGGAGGTTTCGTATAAACATTTTCAAATCAATAATGCTATTTGTGATATCGCTTCTACTAGAGGGAATAAACGTTAAACCCTTCTCCAAGACAAACTTTTCTTCTTCCGTTAAAAGCTTGCTTGATATGTTCCACACTATTGATTCTTGGTCCCTTGCCAAATCTTTTTTAGTGTAGGACCAGCCTGTACTGGTCCTGCTGGTCTCTTTCTCTGCCTTCCCCTGCTCATAGACCGTTCCCTTGCCCCCCCACCCCCTCTCCATTGATTGGCGATGGGGAAAGGGACTGATTCAGTACTCATACTATTGAATCTAGTCTTGGCGTCCATGCCTAGGCTAATCTTATCTACTGTTTTCAGATTTTTATTCATAATCTTATTAACATTATCGTCCTCATTTTCTATGTGCTCACATATATCTATCCTTGTATTAGCATCTTCAAATACAGATATATTGTGAACATTACCAGCGGGGGAAGAGCATGTATCATTAGTACCATCCTGGTGTATTATTGCTGTGGTAACAATGGTATTTTTCTTACCCCCTGTCTGTTTATCTATGACAATAACATTAGAACCATCAGCATTGTTATCTGGCCCATCTCTGGCCAGACCAATATTGGTATTGTCTTTCATTTCATTTGGAAGGCGTGAGTTCTTCCATCCCTTGGCTTCATTCTCCACTCTGGGCCAAGTAAAGACATGGCCTTTTTTAAAATCGTCTATGTCCCTTCTAAGTTTATCACGTTTTTGCTGTAACAGTTTTTTCTCATAAATGAAGACGCTGTCTAACATTTTGTCAGTAGATGCTTCTACCACTGGTCTAGGGTACATGGTAAATAAGCTCTGCTGTTGCTTCTGTAGTTTCTCCCTCAAGTAGAAGCGATATCACAAATAGCATTATTGATTTGAAAATGTTTATACGAAACCTCCAAGTGAAGGTTGATTTTCGCAATAGCACTAGTTTACCCCATCCGTTTAGAAAACCAAGCACTTACATTCCATGCAACCACCCACTCATCGAGGCTTATTCCAAACTGGTTGAGCAAGGATTATATGAAAATGATGCAAATAATAGAAAAAAGAGATGGTTTGGCAACCTGAAACCAGTACAAAGGAAAGCACTTAATGGCTTGAAATGTGATAGGACCATTATGATAAGACCAGCCGACAAAGGTGGTCCTGTAGTTATCATGGACATGCAGTTTTATATTGATAAAATGTGCAATATGCTGGATGATTCTGTTTTTTATTTGAAGATCAATGATAGTAGAGTGAATAGGATCATATCAGATGTTTCTAGTAGATTAAATGTTATGTTGAATGAGGGTAAGATTAATCAAGAATTATTCACATACCTTGTAGTGGAACATCCAATGATACCCATCATACAGGGAATACCCAAGATTCACAAAAATGGTTTGGATCCACCTATGAGGCCAATTGTTGCAGGGAAGGGCTGGATCACCGAGCTGATTTCCATCTATTTAGAGTCCTTATTAAGACCTATAGTGGACAAGTACACACACATACTGAAAGATACTAAACAATTCCTAATTAAACTATATGAGAACACCTCGGTGAGTGATGGTTTCCAACATAAATTGTTTGTGACACTTGATGTCAACTCTCTTTTTACTGTTATTCCTAATCATGAGGGACTCAATAGCATAAGTAGGATTCTTACTAGAGATGGCACATTTTCCGAAGGAAGAATAGAAGTCATCACGGAATTGATGGAAATTGTATTAACAAATAATATTTTCTTGTTTAATGGTCAAGTATATCTTCAGAGGGATGGCATAGCTATGGGCACTTTTGTGCCAATAGCTACCAACCTTGTTATGGCCTACTGAGAAATTTCTTCTCTATTTCAGATGGAGGAATTTAGTCAGAATGTTTCATTCTACACTAGGTTTGTAGATGACCTCTTCCTTATTTGGAAAGGTGATGAAGAACAATTGAGGTCTTTCTATGATAAAATAAATCAAGACACCAGTTTTCTAAGATTTTCTATGGTTAATTCCAAAGATGTCATACCCTATTTGGACGTATATGTTGAACAACTACCAAATGGTATACTTAACACTGGAGTTTTTTGAAAGGATTGTTATAGAAATAACTTTCTCCATTGAAGTAGCATGCATCCTAAGCATGTCTTTGGTAACATCGTCAAAAGTCAAGCCATGAGGGTATCTAGGCTGTTTTCTGAAGACTCAAGCTTCAAAACAGGTATAGAAGACTTGAGGAATAAATTTATAGACAGGTCTTACACGGTAACAGAAGTTGATGCTACTTTAGGTATCATAGGTGAATTGAGAGAAGGTAGGGCTTTTCCCTACTTCTCTAGTAAACGAGATGATAGTAACATCATCAAAACTAGCAGTGGAGTTATCAGAATACCGATACATTTTACACAAGATGTAAATAGTATTGAAAGCATATATCGAAAACATTGGGACATCTTGTTAACAGATCCAGTTATTTCTGAGATATTGGGCGAAGAACCAAAATTTACATATAAAAATAAGTTGAATTTACACAGAATGTTATGTGGTCCAAATAGGTTTGACATAAATACAACTAGTAATCATAAAATGACTAGAAAATGTCAAAAATGCAATTATTGCAAATTCATTAAAGAAACTGATAAATTCAATCATCCTACTACAGGACAAGAATTTCATTTCACAGTTTCTGCCACTTGTGAGACCTGCCATGTGGTGTACCTGGCAACCTGTGTACACTGCCCTGCGTTTTATGTAGGGAAGACGGATAGAAAGTTTAAAGACAGAATTAGGGAACACCTATATAAAATCAAAGTGACATGTTCTTCAAATGCTCTGTCTAGGTATGTACTTAATACATCCACCCAACATAGCTTTTTGTTTCAAGTAATTCAAAACAATGTTCCATCTCGTAGAAGAGGAGATATTTTTAACACCACGGAACAGATAGAGGCCAAATGGATCATCAGGCTTAGGGCTGATTTGCATCCAGGCCTCAATGACAGAGTCTCCATCAAACCTATACTCAAAGCTAGGAAATTTCATTGAAGCTTTTCACCCCTTTGCCACCCTGTATTAACTTCTGGCTGGTTTTACTTCCACTTTTATAACATTTTTATACATCACATTTTTCCATTTTCTCTCCATCGTTGTCTCTGTTATTTTACTCTGCAGGCTTATTAGGGGCCAATTGTTGTGAAAGATGCTGATATACCATGTGTTCCTTTTTCATCCAGCACACACATTTCACCTGATTTTGCACATTCAGTCTCATATATATTTTTTATATTTTTATGTTTATAATACCAGCTGTATTAACATCTCTGCGTGCACATGTCTGATCTGAATTATTTATGCTGTTTAGATATTATGATATTTAGAAGCACACGCTGCACAAGTTTTAGATGTAGCTTTTTGAATGATTATTTTTGTGCATTTATAATTATGCTAAATAGCTCATGTGTAGATATTAATATCTTTATTAATTTGATCCCTATTTTAAGCATGTATTTATACATACAAGTGTCTCAAATGGGATTGTATCGTTCATTAAATATGCGTGCCATTTTGTTACTAGTATGCATATAAGTAGCAGTATTTATAGGAAAATAGTATGTAATTTTGAAACACTTTATTTGCTGCAGATTGTCTATGAGATGGTTACATAGATATTCAAAATATTTTAAAACATTTTGAATGTTAAATGCAGCAGCAGTTAAAGCAGGGTAAAATGTTATTTCAGAATATGTCTACAAAATGTCTGCATACATATTTTAAATATTTTAAATAATTTAAAACTTTTTTAAAATATTTTATAATATTTTATATGTAGTAGGATGTGGCATCAGAGTTGTTTGTAGCGTTTTACTACAAAAGTGATGTCACTTTAAATATTTTATGTATAACAGGATGTGACATCAGAGTTGACTTCAGTATGTCCAAACAGGATGTGACATCAGTAGTTGACTCTAGCATTTTGCTATATAAAGGGGATGCTAGTATGTTTGTTTGTTAGTGGCCTGATGAAGATTCGTTGAAAGCGCTAGCCCTGTGTTTTAATTATTCTAATAAACGTGGTTTCTACTGGACGCTTGGATTTATTTTTACATGCTGGCTGCGTGTTTTTTCTACAAGCTATTGCCCAGTGGATGAGTAGGTTCGAATGAACACTCTATGGTGATTTTGACTCTTGTTTATTGGATTAAGAGTTTGCAAAGTAAAGCAGTTTATAGTTTACAGCTTCGTTTCTCTTTGTGGAACATTTGGTTACCTTCTGTGATTGACTTGAACTGAACACAGCAAGTATACTTCCCACTATTTAAGCCTGTTTTTTTGTTGTACTTTACCAGTTTTGTTTATTATCAGGCGAACAGAGTGTAGTGAGCACTATTCTTTGTTTTTAAAACATGATAAATGGTTCTTGCTGTTGTCAGGTCCAAGACAGAATGCAGAATGCTCTATCTCACTCAGAGACTTCTCGAAATAATATCTAAAATATTACTGCTTGGATAGCTTGCAGAATGTCATAATTTCTGATCATTTGACTTCTAGTTCCCATGCAAACCCCCATTGCTGGCAGCTAGTAGCATTTAGCATCTACCTATAAAATACATAGATAAGGGGATTTTGCTCAGATCTTTGGCAGGTGCTGGAAATCATAAAATAATTGCATTCCTTCATGCTTCCAAAGTAGCAATTAGTTCACCCCAAGACAATACATAAAGCTTCCTAGTACAGACTTTGCGTCTCTAACTGAACTGGAGCATTTTTAAGGCCTAGCCTATAAAGTATTTTAATTTCAAATATTTTTCTAAAGTTTGCTGAACTGAGGTCAACCCTCCAGTTTCCTCTGTTAACATATACATTTAAACAGTTACAATAGTTTATGTACATTTCTATTCTCTTCCAGTAAGGACATTGTGGATATATTTTAAGCACTTTATAAATACATTTTCAACACAAACATCTGCACAAAGCAGTTTGATATACACATGACATAGTTCTAATACATTTGTAACACAAGTGTCTTATATAACTTAGTTTGATATTCACAAATGACATATAATTATTTACAAAATTCCAGCTAGCTGTGTTGGCAGTACCGCCTTTTGTCATACCTTTGACTTATATTGGTCAAGTTAGACAGTTGATAGCATCAAACTTTTTCCATCATTATTGTTAATGATCTTGTCAGGGTTGTGAAGTCTGAAATTGAAATGTGTCTGATTACTTTCTAACTTCTCACTTTAATGATTTTCCAGTACAGGCATATGGTGCTAAACTGAGGGCATGCAGTGACCATCACTACTTTTGAGAGGTATGACTGTGTGAATCTTAGATGCCTGAGGCCTACAACTTAATAATGGACACATATAAGTCAAATAAATCTCTGCTGTCACATGTTAAGGTCATTTCTGTACAAATCACCCACCTTTTACTTGCTTACACTACCAAGTAACAATATGCAAGGATATGGCAGTCATGCCACTCATTCATATTATAACACAATTCTGTTTTAACACTCCAGGTTCAACATTTACCTTATAAATTCAGCAACTGCAACAATTTTAGTTTAGGGCTGACTCTATCTGATGCAAACAGTATACAGCTATTACATGGGTAGGTAAAGGTTGTGAGCATTGCCTGGCATTAATGTTACTATATGTGCCAGCATAGGAGGAAGGTTTTAAGCCCCTAGGTGGTGAGTGAGTATTGTATGCATTGTCTCTTAGCCAATACGAGGGCATATTGAACATGCCTATGTCTGCCGACACCCACAGCAACTGCTGGTTCCCTCCTCTGACTCAACTGAGTGTGGTTGTGGTGACCTTGCTATTGGTGGTGGGATGTGTGCCTCTCCCCTTGTTGATCCTGCTGAAGCTGTTTTCTCAGGATGATGTTGTGTAACATGGCACATACTGTGAATACTTCAGTACATGTATGTGGATTGTACTGCATGGCTCCCCTAGATGTATTTAGGCACTGGAATCATGATTTCTTCAGCCCAAACACATGCTCTGTGATATTTCTGGTTTGACCATGTGCCTCATTCTTGCATTCTTCAGCAGGTGTGTGTACATTTCTGATGGGTGTCATCAGCCACAGTTGCAGTGGGATATCCTTTTAGTGAATATCTGATATAGTTGGGAGGTGTGCCAGATATGTGAGTTGTGGTAACTGCCTGGACTGCCAGCACACATATTCAGTATGATTCCCTTGGAATTACACATGACTTGGCAGTTAGTAGAGAGGAAGCTCTTTCTATTTATGTAAAGCTTTCTCTGTTCCCCGGGTGGTGCCTTAATTTCTACATGTCTACAATCTATGGCACCCAGTACTTTAGGGTAGAGTGCTACAGGGTAGAACTCCTGCATATTTCTGGCCCTTTCCTCAGGAGTATTGAGAAAATATATGTAGTAACTAGCATGTTGGAGCATAACATTCAGGAATTGATGAAGGATCCTGGATGCTGATGCCCCCAGCATGTCGCCTTTTGGTTTCTGAAAGGTACCTGTAGCCAAACTTCTAAGTGCTACACATACCTTTGTCTCCACTGGGATGGGTTCTCTTGGTTTGCCTTAAGTATGAGTTGAGGATGACAGAGGTTGCAGAATTCCGGTTGTGTGCCTCTATCTACCCTGTAGCACTCTACAATTTCCACATCATATACATTGTGATAAGTTAACCAGGGTCTGAAAACTCTTCTCCTTCTTGCCCTTGGTCTATTACCAGCAGAACAGACTTCATCCTGTTGCACATACAGATGAATTAAAGCAGCAGCAGCCACTAACATTGTTTCCATGTAGACTCCTTTCCATGGCTATATTCCAATAGGTTTTGGAATTCACATGGAAAAACAGCACTGAGTCTAGATGGTTGCTCTATAACTTGTTGAATAGCTTCTCCATCTTGGATTGGTTGATTAGCATGCAATTCAGATTCAGCTGCTTATGTTGTAATTTGCATGCCAAGGTATTTACCTTGTTTGCGCGGCTCTAAAACAGTTTGCTACCATAGGAGTGGTGTGGCATGAGGAGTACATAGTAGAAAATGACTGTGTAGGCTTTATTGAATCTGGCCAATTATTTAATATTTGTGAATGCTTTTGTCTCTGTCTGTATCAAAATATTATTTATACAATGCAACACTTTATTACCATGACTCAAAGGTCTTAATGTATGCTAAACAAAACAATAACACAAAAAAATATATTTGCCAGATCTGTAACTGTAACCCCCATTTATTCTGTGAATTAACTTGACTGTAATTTCTGGTATACCATAAACAGCCTGAAACAGTTGCATTTTTTTTCTCACTGGCTACTCTCAGTCTGTTTTAGCTTTTCTAAGAATAAGGCACTTTTTCTGAAAATGTGGTAATTTGACTTCAGCTGTGGCAGCTGAACTAGAATTTATTTAATCTTTAACCCATATATTTGTGTGTTTTTGTCATAACCAGTCTTTTAAATGCTGTACATTTGTACAATCTACTGCACACAAATTCTTACAAGTGGCATCTGTGTACACTACTGTACATTATGTAGCATTTTTATTTTTCCATAAAATCTTGTTACTGAAGTCTAAAATAACACGTACATTATTCCATAATTTCTTTTCTGTAAACAATGAAATATTGTCATTTTTCTCAACCTTAAACAATAGAAGATAAATAATCTAGTTTGATGCTCCACTGTCACACCCTTTATAGATAACTGAAAATCTTATTTTATAGAATTAATAACAACACTGACTTGAGCTATGGTATGTGTTTTTTTCTTTATTTTGCCCTGAAACACTAGTAATAACACTGACTTGAGGTTAGGTATGCATTTCTTTTTCAGTTTGCCCTGAAGTCTGCATATCATTGTGCCAGTGTATACTTTATCAAACTAATCAAAATTTGCACTCTGCTCTCTCTTATCTCCCCGGAATAATTGCACTGGATTCTGAAAACAATAAACTAGAATTTTATTACATTCTGAACATCTGTATTTGAAACAACAGGAAATTGAGGCATTGGCAATGTTTGCTTCATGTTTTGTCTGGAAATCTGCATGTTACGTACGGTGACTGTGTTTACCTCTGTATCTGCAATATTGCAACTTAATTTGGTATGTTGAATTACATGTGTTGTAGCATTTATACTTATTTCTGAAGACTGTAAACAAGAATTTGTGTTATTTAAGTCTGAAACTATACTGACAGAAGATGATTCATTCTGAGAATCCTGAGAAAGTGTTACAGTCTGCTCCTGTGATTTAACCCTAGTGTGTCTAGAAAGATTTAACATTCCTGAACTAATAACCTTGAAATTTAAATGAACATTTCTGGAACACAATTTTTTTAGACTGCATTACCCAGTTTTTAACTTTAAACCACACATTTACTGGTGCCTTTATTGTAAAAGTATTGTTTGACATATTTATACCATTTACACTTACTGGTGCATTTAAACATTTCTGAGATTTGCTCTCTGGCTTAGCTAGAAAATGCATTGTGACTATAATGAATGCTTACATAAGGAAAGCTGAAGTTGCTTGAAGAAGGTGGTCTGGCATCTTGCACCTTTTCCAACCCTGTCTTTTATGGATTTTTTTTTTTTGGAATTGTGTCATCACACTGGAAACTTGAAAGTCTGTTGTCTGCTTTGGAGATGGTGAAGTTTTCTGATACATTACTTTTAACTGGATAATGTGTGTTATAATGTAATTATATAATAATAATTATTATTATAATATAATTATATAAATAACAATGTATGTTACTACCTGCTATACTTTTAATTGTATGTCTAAACCACTATGTTTATGTAAATATCTTAAGCAATCCTATGTTATTATCTGCTATTATTTTTATAAGTGAATGTATAAACCACAATGCTCATGTAAATGTCTTATGTATAGCATGTTAGCAATTGTTCTGGAGCTTTTCTCCCCAGGCCTCCATTGAAACCGGACAGCTCTGTCCAGTTGGACCTTCCCGGAAAACAAATGTAAAATAAAATAAAATAAATGAATAAATAATGTATTTTACAGTGGTATCTTGGTAAGTCTGAAGTTCATTGAGGCTTTACTGTTGATTTTCTGAATTAATGTTCTGAAGGAACACTGCTGAAGTTTTTTGAGACTTTATTGTAGATTTTCTGAAGTACTACTGCTTTCTTTAGGATACACATAGTCTGACTGCTGATAAGGTTACTATGGGGTTCTGGAATTAACCTTAACTATGGTCCCTCATTGATGGTGGCTCACCATTGAAATAACTGATATGACTGTAGGACACTGATATGAATTGGATATAACTGGAAGAAACTAGAATGAGACTGGAATGAATGTCTTTATGTGTTAATTAGCCAAACTTGTGCTGAACATGTGCCAGTCTCTCCTTTATGAGCCAAATCTTCAGAATAAAGTCTGCACTCACTGTAGTTTGGTTAACTATGCTTTAGTATGTACAGTGGAAGTAGATGTCAACAATATCCAAATACCGTCTCCAATAACAGTGCTGATAAACTGAAATAGTCCTTAGCTTCTGCATTCATATTTTTCATATTCCTTTCCTCCTGAATAATAGAATTAATATTCTGGAATGCTGGATATCTGACTTGACTTCTGCACTCATACTCAAGTGTCTGTACTGCAATGGTTTTCTGCATATCAGTCCAAACTAACTGAACTGACTATGTCTGAAGTATTTCCTAATAATACCAAAACCCTGTAAATGTCTACCAGCCTCTTTAGCCTTGGTTCCCAAGCCTTGTAAGATCTGTTTGCTCTCAATGCACTGCACATTCTGTTCTTATCAGTATTCTTAACTGAAGGTCATTTTCACTGATTGAAAGTGCGTTCACTGAAACTGTATGCATACTGTGAAGGCTTGCTTTAATATGGATGCATTTCTAGACTTATGCAAAGAGAATACTGTATTTTTGTACATGTAAATTATACCTGATTTTATACTCTCACACAATACCAGGAAATACTTTTAAATTATCTGCAGAAGAACTAAGGATGAATCTGTGATGATAAGGGCAAAATCAAACTATCAGGTTCACTGAAAACAGTTCAGCAAAGATCTTTTTTTTTTTTACTTTGCTACAGTAGGAAGTTTAAAACTGCTATTTAAACCTGTATGGACACTTCACTGCTGGCAAGCTTTTTTGATTCAGAGACCCTTGATATCTAAAATTATATATAGATATAATTTTTGATTTGTAAATGGTCTGTTCCTAGCTTTAATGTGAGTATTGTTTTTGACTGGTTCAGGTAGGGGGGGTTTATGCCTTTTTGTACATGGTTACATAATTTGGTTACTATTACACTACATTTTTATGAAGAAGGTGCCAAAACTGTTTCCTTTTGTTAGGAACTTAAATATTACTTGTGTTCTAACAATGTGGAATATAAATAGCTTTCAAGTTCCTAATAAAAGGACACTCTAGATACCTTCTATATAAAATTAATTTGATATAGCCTATATTCAAGAAATTCATATGAGAGCACAGTATATGAAAAAAACACTAAAAGTGGCTTAGTAATATTAATAGAACAAATAATAGTGAAAATCCAAAATAGGACAGCCATTGATAAAAAGAATACATTTAAAGGAATGATAAAGAAGACTGCTACTGATAACAAGGGTATATACATATACAAAAAGACACACACAGACATATATATATATATATATATATATATATATATATGTGTGTGTATGTATGTGTATATATATATATATATATATATATATATATATATATATATATTCAATGCAAGACTTATTATACAATTGTATCCCTATATACTCTGTGCAATTTGAAGACCGTTTTTTTTAATGTAACCTCAATACAAAGAATTATAGAGAGACTTACTACTTCATCAGTAGTCCAAGCAAGAAAAGCAAGAGATTGAAACATAACTCTATCCCCCACACCCCCACACTAGACAGGCTAAGTGGGAAATTTAACACAAACAGTACATATTTAAACATTACGAGACAGATCATGAAAGTGCATGATGTATGAGACCCCTATAGTATGAAATACTTCAAAAGAAAATAGCTTACTTTCTTCTCTGCTTCATATAAATCTTGTCCAAGGATATTTTTTCTGATCTTTAACTAGTTACAATACTGGCCTTTGGTCAACTGATGCCTTAGGCAAAAGGTCTCCAGAGCGTCCCCCAACACCACCCTGTGCCCCCATCCTGGTCTGCCTACACAATCCAGATTACTGGAAAAGTGCCTCTGCTACAGCGGTGCCCTAGGCGGCCACCTAGTTGGCCTATGCCTAAGGCTGGCTATGACTAGTTAACCAGAGTACTAATAGTTACCTGGATATAAGAGAGAGACCAATTTTCAATCACTCAGAATTGTGCGTGTGTGTGTGTGTGTGTTTCGGCTTTTCCCGGTTAGGGGTCGCCACAGCGGAACTCCGGTCCGCTAATGATTGGCAGTAGATTTTTACATGCAGAGTTGCCGGCCCTGACGCACAACCTTCAACGAAGGTACACCCATTCATGCATGTCTCTACACAGAAGACGCTCTAGCTGAGAATAGAACAGGACAACGTCTTACTGTGAGGCGACAACGCTACTGCAGCACCACCACCGCATTCCTTTCAATCACTCAGCATTAAGCTTATTAATTACTTTGGAACAATCCAACAGACCTCATCTGACAATTTAATGAACTGCATTTGGAGGACACACAGGTGAGAGAAGCTACATGTAGATATTTGGACTGATTTGTGAATAGTGCAACTGATGATAATATAAGCTACAATGTGAGAAAGGCTGCTTTGAAAGTAATAAGGAAGGGAGGTCATTATTAATCTGGCATTGTACAGAAAAAAAAGTTTACAGATTTTAATAATAATGTTACTACATTAGTGACTAAGCTGAGAAAAATTTGACAGTAGTACACTAGAAAACATTAAAATAATATGGAATTAACTAGTATACATGCATTCTACCTTTCATTTCATAAACAGAGTGTGTTCGTAATATACAGAGAGTGGTGTCTAAAATTGCTATCAAACATACTCAAGTCAAACAGGCCTGAAAATAACACTCTCCAATTAAAGACTTGCTAGTAACACTTTGTCAGTACCCAAACTAATATGATTTCACAGAGGACTACAGGAGACAAGATCAACATAGATATCACACAGGATGATGTGTTACAGTACAGTATGAACTTCAAAAGCCCAAAACTGTCAGAAAATGCCCAGAAAAAAATGTAACAAGAGATTACTCTTGAAAAAGTATTAAAGACCACAAAGTGAAGAAAGAGAAAACACTGGACTGGGTCTGAATGGATATATAGATACTGTCAAAGTTTAAAAAATAAACTTGGTGTACAAAAACTAGTACAAAAGACCCCTACCTAAGCCAATCAACAACAATATTCATATTAAATCTGAACCAACCAATAACAATATTCAAATTAAAGGTAGGAACTGACATTTCACTCTCAAAAATTACAAGCCACTTTAACATACTAATGTAGATAACCAGCTGTTTGATCCCAAGCAGCAAAATTCATTTCATCTTACCAGTTAGGGGTTATGATTACCCTGCAGAAAATAACAAAATCACCTTAGAAATGTTGGCTTACCATAATAATCATAAATAAGTTAAGCAAGTTATATTTGTACTACATGCTTCCAAAGTATTCAGTAGGATGTATGTACTGATGTACAAACCATACTTTATACAAGGCTGCATCACCTCCATTGTTAGCAGCATTTCATTTACAGCTTCAGTAGTGATTCCATTTTATTTATTTATTTATTTATTTATTTATTTATTTATTTATTTATGTATTTAATTTAATTTATTTGCTTGAAGTTTTCACTTTTCTCCACAGTTGTAAAGCCATGGAGTTATTATATATAAGTTAGAAGAGTGTAGGGGTGAAATCTTCCACAGTGGAGTGCAGAAGAGCTTGCCCCTACAAGATTTTTTTTTATTTGTTTTATATCTTGATGTGTAAGATGACAATTCATAATAGAACCACTAAAAACAATTTTATGCTTCCCACTATTTTGAAACTATAATCAGAGTCTAGACAAGAGTGCTCTTTTTCTAAAACCTTTATTTTTACACATCAAAAATTACCTGTGAATCAGATGCATTATATCTTAAGGAATTGAAATTCATGTCACAGCTTTTACAGATGACAGCTTGCCCTCTTGCAAAACCCTTCTTTTGGTTTGTTTTATATTCAGACAAGGCTACAGTCACTTGTGTTAACCTGGTTGTAGGTTTGTCCAGATATAACTTGTAGATTCACTGTGGAACAGCAAACAATTAGTGTTATACTTTCCTTATTTTGAAAATACAATCAGGTATGAGACAAGGATGCCTAACTACCCCATATTTAACATGTCACTAGAACTTTTATTCCTTCACATCAAAAATTAACTGCAGATCACAGGTGTAAGATTTGAAGAAATTGAAACTTATATCACAGACTTTGCATCAAAAACAAATTCATTTAAATCATGCCTTTACTGGGAATAATAAAAGATTATGAAACCGTTTTAAATTAAACTAAGCTTGGGCAAAAATCCACTCCCTTACCACTGGGTTTACAATTCGGTCTTCCTGAACTGCTTGGCCTACACAATATAACCATCTGATTTTTGAACCAGGAATATGTGGGAGACATTTAGACAAAGAATCATAAGTAGGTGTTAGCATTCATATTAAGAGATATTTAGAACAAATAAAAAAAGAAGTGTAACAGGTGACCACAATTACATTTTAACTTATGGGCCAAGGTCTTGATTATAAAAATGAGTATTTTCCTACAATGGTAATACTTAATTAACAAGACAGTTTGTAGAATACCACAAACTTTGCTCATCAAAATCATTAAAATGGTATCAGACATTATCTGAAACCCCAAGGTTCACAGATATAGTCAAGAAAACTAGCAAGCTCCAAAGACAGAATCAAGTTTAAATTTAGATTTCAAAGTACAAAACAATGTTAGCAAACTGGCAACATTTGTGAAACATGCTAATAACTCAAACCCCTGTTGACTTCTCTTTTACAACTGTAGGTAAGTAAATTCAAAATGAATACCAAGGCTATACCCCTTCAAGCAAATCCCAGTGCAATGACATTATATCTTCTATTTATTAAAAAAAGTATTGAAGATTCATTAAGAATGATGTTGGATTTGCAATCTAGCAGCTATTCTACACTCTGAATGAGAGATGATAATATCATCAAGCAAAGGAGAATAGTACTGCTGGAACTGAATTCATCCTCAAGTCTTGGTGAGTACCTTCATGAGGTGGGCCCTGTTTTTCACAAAATCTCAACGAGACAACACTTGTTTATAGACTGTATTTTATATAACATATATCATGGACAGAAATAGGTTAAAAATTTAAAAAGATAGCTGGGTGTGCAAGACCCAGGATAAAAAAAAATGCCCAATCCTAGAAGGCGCACTGGTGCTAGGACTGGAAAAAATAACAGCGTAGAAGCCTCAAGACATGGAAACATTCCTAGAATGGGGCTAGGCCAGGCCCAGGGGGAGAATCCCCCCTCCTTTGTAGAAGGAAGTAGTAGTCCAAATAAACCCCACAAAAACTGATAGGCCAAACAAGAGACATAAAGATAATATAATGGACTATTGGGGATAAGAAAGAAATTATGTATTGTTACTATTATGTAAGTAGCCCAGAATTTCCAGACAGAAGACATATAAAAAGATTACTACAGAAATGAAGGAAAGAAAAATCCACTTCTACAAGAAAAATTGTCAGAAGCTTCAAATAAAAAGTTGTGTTCATTAATACAACAGATTTATGGAAAACATTATATAGACCAAGAAATCTTTGGCTGTAATAGTTTGATATTAATGTGCATTAATAAAGATCTCCCACCATAAGATTTGTGTAGGAATGTAGGATATTTAGATAGTGATTTGTTTTTTATGTTTTTTATACATTTTAAAACAAAACATATATATTTTTAAAGAAAGTATGTATGTGTACATAAAAGGCATATATACATCTATGTAAATAATTATATATATGTGTTTTTTAATGTATGTTTTTTGGTTATAGTAGTTAAATACACATATATTTTATATATTATCAATACTGCCATCAAGTTACCATATAAATGTATTACACACCAGTGAAAGAGATTTCTTCTCTGAATTAATTGATTAATTAATTACATTTTTGGTGTTTTTTTTTACTATTTATGTAGGAGTAAGATGGTTGTTGTATATGTCTAATGAAGCGTTCAAAGGGAACGTGAAAGCGCTTACAGCTTTTATTGTTCATATGCTGTATTTTCATTTATGTTGCACCGTTAAACTGTGGATTCCTTCTTAGCCGTGGTGATACCTTGTGGTTTTTGGAATACGTGTTTGGAAAAAGAAGTGACAGAGGAAGTGCAAAAATGTAAAGAACAAAATCTAGAGACTTTTGAAAGATATAAAAATAAATATGGACATAGGAAAGAAACAGAAATCTGATATGGTACAAATTTATGCAAAGGAGAAAGCCAAATTAATCAACACAAAAAGGCAGCTCCAAAGATATTTGAAGAGAAATACAGGCAAAGGCATCCAGATATGGAAAATTTCACAATACAAAAAAAAAATAAGATCACAAAGAGGGAATGCAGAGCAGAAGATTAGTAAAGAAGTTAAAAAATAGAAGTGAAAGTTATAGAATACCTGTCAAGGATTTAGTGTAGAAAGACTATCACAGGTTATATCACAGCATGGCTGAACAATGAGCCCCCAAATTAAGTAAAAACAGGAGGAAGAGGAGAGATTTGAGGAAGACTTATGGACATGGGAAAGAAAAAGAGATTTAATATGGTGCAATGTTTATGCAAAGGAGAAATCAAAACTAATCAATACAAAAAGAACAATACCAAAGATATTTGAAGAGAAATACATGCAAAGGCATCCGGACATGGAAAATTTTACAATACAAAAAATAAGCAAACAATAAGAAAACAAAGAGGAAAAGTAGACAAGAGGATTAGTAATGGAGAAGTTAAAGAAACAGAAATTGAGGTTATGGATTACCTGTGAAGTGAAGGATTTAGTGTAGAAAATCTAACTCTGATAAATATCACAGTAGGATAGAGCAATGGATCCCCCAAATTAAGAAGAAGGCAGTGGAATGGGTAACATCTGATCAGTTGCCATATGAATATACATTGGAGCCCTCCATAGGAAACCAGTGCTAATGTTCAGTTGGAATTGCACAGCATGGGAAGGAACAGGGAAACTGCGGCAACTCTGATGCAGTCAATATTGTGGAGTGACAGGCCACTGAGTTCCCGTATGAAAGAGCAACAGGTGAAATAGGATGAAACTGAAGAGAATGTGGCACAGGAAAATGCTCTGGAATATTTTGCAAAATGCCCGCAGGAAATGGAGAGGAAAGAATGTGTCCTCAGTTTAGAAGAAACAAATCTAAAAGAAGAGCTGCTTGATTCAACAGAGATGGACAGACGTATTAAGATCAATGAAAGAAACAGATTACAGAAAGTTAATAAAACCTAAAAAGTTTGATAAAACAAATAAACACAGTAATTAGGACTGTATACAGAGATCCATCCAATATAACAGAAGTAAATAGGATACATTACTGTGCATCTAAATTAATAACTGATAAAGTCTTCTCACAAAAACACAGAGTAGTAAGGGAAAGGAGGGAGAGGAATCAAATTTCATCATGGAAGTAATGAATAAAGAAAACTATAAAGCAATTAAGACAAGAAGTGTCACTGTTAAAAGAGTATAGAAAAGGGAACAGATCAACAAAAACACTCAGAAATACATACGTGATGAAAGCAATGTGCAGTATCAGAACAGATCAGGATTTGTCATGATCTATCGCACATAATAAACTAAAAATATCAGCACAAGCAGAAAAACTTAGAAGATATGCAGATAAATACAAAGGAAAAATACAAAATTAGCAATTTACTGATGACCCAAAAAAGTTTTATAAAGATTTGGGAAAAAAGGCAAAAGGAATTGAACCACCACCAAAAAAAGAAGAAATTATTATTTATTTTATTTATTTATTTATTTAACATTTGTTGACTGGGAAAGTCCGACTAGGACAGAGCTTATTTGCAGTGGAAGCCTGGGGAGAAATGCACCAGATGCATGTCTTTGGAATGGAATGTGAGAGGAAACCGGAGTACCCAGAGGAAACCCACACGAACACAAAGAGGACATGCAGACTCCACACAGAAGGCACCCTAGCCAAGAATCGAACTGGAGGACCTCTTGCTGTGAGGTGACAATGTTAACCACTGCACCACTGTGCCACCCAGAAACAGATACATTTTAGAGAAATATCTATGAAAATCCCGTGGAACATAACAAAGATGCTAAATGATTAGAAAAAGTAAAACAAAGAATAAGAAGTTCAAATATACAGGATATGAAATGGGATGAAGTAACAGCCAGAAAGAAGAAAAGCTCCTAATTGGAAAACCCTAGGCCCAGATGAAGTACCTAACTTCTGTCTAAAAGTATTAACATCTTTACATAAAGATTTAGTCATGAATAAGAACTATTTATATGCACACCCAGGTGTGCATATAACGCCTGGTTAACAACAGGAAAAACAATGCCCCTACTTAAGAGTGAACTTGTAAGCCATTCTAAAAACTATAGATCAATAACTTGCCTTCCAATAACATATAAACTATACACTGGAATTGATGCTGACAAGAGTTTATAGTCATTTAGAAGAAAATTCAATCATGGCAACAGAACAAAAGGGTAATAAAAGAAAGTCATATGGAACAAAGGATCATTTGTTGTTAAATAAAGTCAAAATGGAGAAATGTAAAAGAGGAAGATCTAAGTATGGCATGGATAGACCATAAAAAAAGAATTTGACAGTATGCTACATTCATGGATAAAAGAGTGCTTAAAATGTATAAGATACACCCTACACTGATCAATTACATTACATCGACCATGAAACAGTGGCAAACCAGTTTGGAGTTAAGCCATGGTAAAGGACAAATTATTATTCCAGGGATAAAAATCCAAAGGCGGATATTCCAGGGTGACTGTCACTGCTGCCCTTTTCTCTTGCCCTTAACCCATTAAGCTGTCTACTTAACAGATTAGGTCATAACTACAATTTGTCTCCAAGAAAACAACAAAGTGTAAGGACTTCTCATCTTCTTTCTGTAGGCGATTTAAAACTGTATAGTTCATCAGATGAGGAACTGAGGAACTGAAAGCACAATTGCAAGTAGTCAAACCTTTTTCAGATGATATAAGAATGTCATTTGGTCTTGATAAATGTGCAAAGGCAACCTTTAAAGCAGGAAAGCTGCAGCACCAAGAAAACATCAGTTTGGGAATGGAATGTTATATAAAAGAACTTGAGCAAGAGGGAGTATATGAATATTTGGAACTGATGAAGGATCAACAAATGAAACATGAACAAATGAGAATAAAACTTAGGAATATTTTAGATGACTAAAATGAATACTGAAAACAGCGTTGACATCTAGGAACAAAGTCCAAACTTTAAACCAATTTGCTCTTCCTGTCCTGACTTACAGTTTTGGAGTGATTGACTGACCCCCAAAAGGTGTTGGACAAGAAAATAAGAAGGATGCTTCATGCTCATCAAATGATTCATAAAAATTAGTGCATGCAAAGACTATGTATTCCCCATTGTGAAGGAGGTGTGGGCCTCCTCAAAACTGATTACATGTTTAGATCTGCAATTGAGGGACTGTATACATATCTGCTGACCTCACAAGAACTCAAACATAGTGAAAGTTTTGGAACAAGAGGAGAATAAGTCTAAGATGTCTTCCTTCCTTAGCAAAGCATATCGGCATCAAGCGGGAATGGAAATCAAACCAGAAGTATATAAAAATCAGGCAGCAACTGAATGTGCCAAAATCAAAAGAAAGAATAAAGGATCAGGTGAGAAGGCAAGAAATGTGAAAATGCATAAATATAGTTGCAAGTACAAAAAACTTTTGGAACAACCTCATGTTGATCAGGATTAAATGCAGGAATGGTGAAGGAGAGATGAATTTAAACCAAAAGACGAAAAGTTAATATTGGTGGCTCAAGAGAGTGGACTATGTACACCTTGGTTTACAAAGTCCATTGAACAGGTGGGAGAAACAAAAATGTAGGTTTTCCAAAACAGAATTGGAAACAGTCACACATTTTGTTGCTGGTTGAGATGTACTAATGGCAGAAGGACTGTATACTGAAAGGCATAATAATGTGACAAGATTGTTGCATTAGGGAATGTGCAAGCATTATAATATTGAAGTAGCTGAGAAACACTGGAAACATGAGTCACAAAGCATTACAGAAAACAGTGAAGTTTATATCACGTGGGATCACCCATTACCAACAGTTCAAAAAACAGATGTGAGGAAACCAAATATAGTAGTCCCTGAAAAGAAGACAAAAAGTAGCATTGGTCACTGAAATTGCTGCACCCAGTGACTACAGTGTCGTACATACAGAGAGGCACAAAGTCATATAATACCAGGATTTGCAGGCAGAAATGAGGGCAGTGTGGAAGAAGGATACCCAGACTGTTCCAATAGTAGGAACAATGGGTGTTATAAAAAATAATTACAATTGCACTTAGATATATTACCAGTGCATGTAACTCTGTACAAATTGCAGGAGTCATTACTGGGCACATTATGGGTGCTGAGAAGAGCACTTCTGGCTATCATCAAAGACTGAAACAATACTAATTTCATGAATTTTAATTACACTTTGACTTAGGAATGGAGTCCATTCCCATCATAGTATTAGAAACCTAAAAGACTTGGAGAAATTAAAAACAGACATATAAAAAAAACTTCAGTGGAGATGGTTAGTCCTGTAACTGACATACTTTATAATAACTGTAGATTCACTAGACTATTTTAATAGGGATATATTAACATTTAAAGAGGAAGGGATAACTAAGTGAGACTCTTTAAGGCATGGAAGCACAGTGATGCAGCAGTTAGCACTGCTATCTACCAGCTCTCGATTCTCCAGTTAATTTCTTGTTTGGGCTGTCATTTTTGAAGAATCTGCATATCCTCCCTGTAGCCACATGAGTTTTAAATGAATGCTGTGGTTTCATCCCACATCCCAAAGACCTGTCATTATGTAAACTGGTGACCCTCTATGTTATCCATAGCTGTATAAAAAGTATGCATGTCTGCATGCATCCTGCAATGAAGTGGCATCACTTCCAGGATTAGTTCTCTGCCTTATGCTTCCTGTGTCCTAAGAGAGCCTTTGGGTCCCTTACAGCCTCAAGTAGGATAAAGTGGGCATCAAAAAATAAATGAATAAATCATTAAGGTTAGCACAGTAAAATAATTGTTTTTCTCTTTCGTCTTTTCCCTGTTAGGGTTCACCACAGCAGAACTCCAGTCCGCTAATGATTGGCAGTGGGTTTTTATGGGGCTGAAGTGCTAGCCCGACGCCCAACCTTAAACGAAGGCAAGTCTATTCACGCATGTCTTTCGAATGCCACTCAATCGCGGGGAGGACATGCAGACTCCACACAGAAGGCGCTCCAGCCGAGAATCGAACAGGAGAACCTCTTGCTGTGAGGCAACAACGCTACCGCATCATATATCTCTTACAAATTAATACTTGGTGAAACTCATGAACCAGAAACTATTTTCTGCTGTGACCCAATATGGAAGATAAATAAGTAATTTAAGTTATGTGTGTGCAGCACTTGGTCTTTACCTACTTACAGGATTTTTAGACTTCTCATTTTATTAACCTTCTCCTTGGTCTCACCCCATCTAGTGGAAATAGTCTTCTCTGCATCTCCCTAGGACAACTAGGGAATATCCACTACAGATGGCCATTTGCTTAAAGGGGAAATGTTCGGAATAATGACTACAAGGAAGTTAGGAGAAAAATATACATGTAACACTGATCAGTTACATACCATTCCATTTTATGTTTACTTTTATATTATATATATATATATATATATATATATATATATATATATATATGTGTGTGTGTGTGTGTGTGTGTGTGTGTGTGTGTGTATTATATGTATACGTATATAATGCATGGGTCTAGGACACATGCTCGACTAGCATATGTCCGAATCACAAAACATCGAACACACATACATGAAAGCGCTTAATATCAAAAAGCGCTTCCGTGTATGTGTAGTTCAAAAAAAAAATCTACTTTTCTGCAGGGGGGCTTTGTCCCCCTGCATACCCCACATGGGGGGCTGTGCCCCCCACACCCCCTACTTTATTATTCTCACTCCTCACTACAGTGGGGAAAGGGAATTTTCCCTTACCCGCACTATAGTCCGATCTACGAAACAGGCACACATACACGGAAGTGCTTGCCGATGTTAAGCGCTTTCGTGTATGTGTGTTCGATGTTTTGTGATTCGGACATATGCTAGTCGAGCATGTGTCCGGATCCCATAATGTATATATATATGTATGTGTATGTATATATACATATATATATATATATATATATATATATATATATATATATATATACATATACATATATATATATAAAACCATAGTGCAATACTCTAAGATCCATAGTGCAATACTCTAATGTTCACAGTGCAATACTCAATGTCTCTTTCTATGCAAGGATCAATGCAATGTCTTAACCAAATACCTGTGCAATACTAAAGTCTCATGCAAGTAAGTGTTCAGTTCAAAAAGTGTTAAAATGTGTTTCTAATTATGTGCAATATTAGTCTGTCTACCTGCATGTCTGTGATGTAATAGTCAGGTGTTACATAGGTAAATGTCTGTGAAAATAGTCTATATGTTGTCTGCACACTGAGTCTGGAGATACAGAATTTCGTTCAGCCTTTGTACTTGTATGATTTCTGAATGACAATAAAGTTTACTTTGACTTTGATATTCTAAATATTCTAACAAAATAAAGCAAAGTGGAAAACCTGGTATCTGCAAAAGTCTACTATTTGAAGATGCATGCACAGTGCAAAATCATGGTTCTGACACATACCTTAAATTAAAGAACAAATCATGAGAACTCCAAAATCAAATGCTGAAAATAAAATGTAGAGTATTATCACATAAGTGGCTAAAATGAAATACTGTTGACAACTGGGCCTTTAATCTCTGAACCCATTAATTCTGTCAAATGCTGTTAGATATAAATATGCATCACTACTTTCCATAATTTTGTATAACTGAACCTTATGTGAATGTTTACTTTGCATAATTTGACTTACTGTTAGATGTGCCATGTGCATACCTTACTGTATGCTTGAGGGCTTGCCTAAGTGTTTTATGGACACTTGTTTCCTTGTAACCTAGCAGCAAAGGTTACCTGTGTTTGGACAACACTACTGATTTTTAGCACTGTTTTTATATGCAGAGCAATAAAAATATCCCTGTAGTATAAAAGAAATGGAAACTGGTAACGAACAAAGGTGTCATAGAAAATGTTAGGTTTTTATATATTTGTTTCTTGGGTAAAGCACAGATCACCATGGACCATTTTCAGGCTCATCCCAGGACCATGCAAATGGAGATGAATACATAAACACATGCAAAATGAACATGATGGCAGACTTACCTCAACTAAGTTAACAATCATACTCACTCACAAATAAGGATGCTTCAAACATACAGTTATTAAGTAAAAATATGTAATTATAATGCATTGATCTTATGACTATACACAATATTTACAAAAACAGTCAAGATAAGAAAGAAATAAAATACTTGCAATATAATATTCTTCAATAAAGAGTGCAATAGATGAAAAGAAAAAAATGGGGAGTTAAAAATAATGTTAAGTAACGCAGTTAACGTCCGTCTCAACTCTCCACCATTGAACCTAAGGCAATAATACTGATATAGCAAGCTTGTAGGTAGGTCTAGCTATCCACTTGCTTATAATACTTAGTTTAAGGCCTCTATTCTAGTCCTAGTCTAAGTAAGCTATTTGTTTTTCAACATATTTTACAATCATTGTCCCTGTGGTGGTGGGATATTAACACCCTCATACAATATGACTTTTATTTTGGTGTATTCCAAAGCCTTGATCTTTTATACTGTTCTGTGAAATACTTACTTCATGATTTCATGTTCATAAGTTAAATAAAAAATAATTGCACTATCTCTGGCATGCTCACTTGCTCAATAAAAAGTAAATAAATAAGAAAACCGCAAGCACACACAATAAAAATACAGCTTGCCTGAACAACCACTGCATAGGGCTAAAACCAGAGTCATAAGCCCAAGTCTTACATCATAGATTTATTAGTCCTCCCGCTCTTGACAACCCATTTAGCCATAAGTCTTGCTGAATAAACTAACTTTAAAAGAAACCAGAATCTGTAAACCAATTAAAGGCTCAACAAATTCCAGATCCAAGGATAGTGTATATGTTAAATACTAAGATGCAATGCAGAGATTTATACATTAATTAGGTAAATGGATTTCAGTGGTCCCACGAGATCTGCAGCTGGATTTCATCAGTCATACATCAACAGCTCTGAAGGCTGATTGTCAGAAAATATACCCAGCAGTTTGGAGTTGTTGTAAAGTCCCATTATGTCCTGTTAGACATATGTTTAGCACTGAAAGGCTGCACAGTAGTCAAGTTTATTATTGTATCATTTAATGCATTGCCTCCCAGCAGTGTATGAATTGCTTGCTGTGCTGGGTGTTCTTTTTTTAAAACAATCACTGTTTATGTCATACCTCCTAGCCATTCTAGTTATATTTTGCTATGGTTCACCATATGTAGTCCTGTTTGTCACAACTGCAGTAGTGCAGAACACAGCAAGGGTTATGTTCAATATTCCTAAATGGACAGCTTTACAGCATCTGATTCAACAACTGTGTTGTGTGTAATGGAGAATCAAGATAACTGTTTTATCAGTTTTTGGTTACCTTGAAGACTGCTGCTTTTAAGCAGTATGAATCTTTTGATTTATGTCAAACATGGTTCTCATCCATTTATTATCTGATGACTGGGATAAGCAATCTAAGCTAGGGCTCACTTTTATATGCAACCTAGGAAGGGTGGAAGTGAACAAAGAATATTATGCACCACAAAAGGCTTGTATATGAAAAATACCTGAGAATACAATAAAGGATGTTGATGGGTGTACAAGTACTATTACAGCTGCATGAGAATGTAGTTGCCAAATGCATGTACAACAATACTGTATATCACAAAAGTACAAGGGCATTTGTAGCAGCATTAGTAAATGCGGTCGTTACTGGATGGAGCATGTGAAAGTACCACCAGCATGTAAACTCAAACAGAACCATGGGGGACACCACAGCAACACATTTTGACACTGGAACAAAAGGCAGTGACAGAAAAGCATCAAAACTTCAAAAAAGGTATGAAAAAGATGAGACAGCATAAAGACTTAGTGGGAATTCTGAGAAAGGAAGTTGTTTTTGTATACAGCAACAGACAGGGTCTGAAGTACACAGAATAATGGTGTTAGATGGAGAAAATGTGCAAATTACCAAAACAAACAGGTAAGGAACAGAAATGAGTACCAGTAACTGATAAGAAAAAAAAAAAAAACATCAGCAGTTAGGTAGTAAAAATGTTTATGGAGGTTGGCTAAGTCATGGGAAGGATCATTTTTAATGAATGCCCCTGCTGTCAAATGCTTTTATTCACTCAATACCCCAGTAACAGTAGGAAGTGCACAGAGGCATAATAATTTGAAGCAGTGGGCATAGCTTTTTTCTTTTAATGACATCCCATATGGGCTAAACTACATGATATTTGCCTATATCAGAAGAGAAAACTTCAAAACAATATGAACAGCAGTTACATTTTTGCATTGTTTTCATTTGAATGAAACTTTTTATTATTTGTAATTCAGCACTTTCAGTGTGTCAGTTGCTATGCTTGTAAATTATTTAATTACTTAAAATAAGAAAAAAATGTTGAATTTAATAGTTAAAATTGTAGCATAACAATGAAGATTAGTACAACTATCAACTTTTTATTCCATCGGCTTTCACTGTCAAAATCACTGTCAGTTTTTGTGTCACAGTAAGCAATTTTGCATGCAGAACATCAACACCCCCACTTGGGGTTATTCACTGATAGAATGATAAAGAGAGATAGACCCTGAGAAAGTCCATGGCTGCATAAATATGCATGTTAATCAACAACAGTACTAAAATGAGGGCAGCCACAAATGTAAATCAGGGTATAAAATACTGCAGAGTGATTCAGATTAAGTATATATTTTGTGAAAACAGACATCAACTCCACAGTTGCTGGCTACAAGCAAAACATAGAGTTACTGGAGGCAGCCCACAAAACCATATACAGGGTAACCACTGCATTAGTAAATTTGTATATGCAAGCATACCTCTCAACTGCCCAGATTTTCGCAGAATGTCCAGATTTTTGTCTCAAAATTTGTCTGTTCCTCATAACGTTTTTGGTTTTCTGGCAAATCACTGGGGTGATCTGAGGAACAAAATTAGTAAATAAAGTTGCACATTTAAGTTTTAGACTTCATATCCATTAGAAAAATCATTGTAATAAATACCCTGTTATTCTAGGAACTTACTAAGATTATAAGAGCAATACTTAAAATCTGTCCCTATTTTTGGGCATTTGTACCCCCATTATGGCAGACTTTTTCCAGATTTCTTAGGCTAAGAGGTTGAGAGGTATGTTATGCTACAGGCTTGTTATCAATGCAGGTAGTCATGGTCGTGCACATCATCTGCCTTGGCGGTGCCATGCCATCCATACATGTCTAAGATATCATGCCCTTCACGACACTGTAATTGTAGACTGTTGCCGTGGAAAAAGGCACCATGCAGGAGTTGTCTGAGATGTGTCACCCTCATATGCAGGCCCAGGTATTGCGTAGGGTACCTATAACTGCAGACATCAAGGTATGTGGGCCTTGAGGATACTACCTACAGAGACCTTTACCTGACCAATAGGATCAAGGTGGGTATAAGATCCTCCAAAGCTAGCTACGAAAATAAAATTGCCATTAATTCCAAGGACAACCAAAAAGCATTCTATAGCTATGTCAAGAATCTCAATGGCAACACCCAGATCTGCTCTGAGTTACAGCACAAAGGCATGAAAATTACAGAACCAACTGATATTGCCAACATCCTGGCAGATAGGTTCAGTGCTAACTTTACCCCCCACCCACCCTAAAGGGCCCATATCTATACAGGAAGAATGCAGAGTCCCTGTAATCACAACTATGCAGGTGAAAGCTGCACTCTCAAGCCAAAAACAGAGCATCCATGGGACCGGACAACATCCCAGGATGCGTTTTACACGAACTTCAGAATGAACTGGCTCCCCACTAAAGCACCATGTTCAATAATAGCCTTGTATCAGGCTTTGTGTCCACTGAATGGTGCATAGCAACAGTTATCCCACTCCACAAAGGGGGGAGCCACCACTGATCCCAGGAACTATAGACCTATTAGCCTGACGAGCCTGGTCTGCAAAGCCATGGAACATATCATCATGGAACTCATAAACAAAGACATTGGTAACCTCCAAACTCTGGATCCCACCCAGTTCAGGTTTGTGAAAGGCAGATCATGCTTCCTGAACCTGATCGACTTCTTTGAGGCAGTCACCAAAGCCGTAGATGAGGGTAAAGTGGTTCACACAGCCTATCTTGACCTCGCCAAGGCTTTCAGCACCATCCCCCATTCTGGAATTATAGCTAAACTCAATAAACTAGGCATGAATCCCTACGTCACAAGATGGGTTGCCAATTGGCTCACTGACAGAACCCACACTGTAAAAGTTGCAGACTCCAAATCTGACCTCAAAGCAGTGACAAGTGGAGTACCACAGGGTTCCGTCCTGGAACTGCTCCTGTTTGACATCTACTTCTCTGAAGTACAGGCTAACACAGAAGGCCTCTGGCTAACGAAGTTCGCAGATGACTGCAAACTAGGAGCCATAGTCAAGTCCCCAAATTATGTGAACATCCCACAGAAGGGCCTCTCTGAGACAGATGCCTGGTGTCAGAGCCATGGCCTCAAGCTCAATGCCAAAAAGTGCAGTGTCATCCCCTTTGGTAAAAACTCTGTACCCATGAACTACCACATAGGCAGCAATCTACTTAACACGGTATGCGTGATAAGAGACCTTGGGACCCAGGTGGACAGCAGTCTCTCCTTTGATAGTCACATCGTCACAGTAGTCAGGAAGTCCTTCTACATGGCACACATCATCATAAAAGGGTTCTCATCCAGGAAAAAAGAGGTCATCGTTACCCTCTACTCATCACTCATTAGACCCATTATAGAGTACAACGCCCCTTTTGGAATGTACCTCACAAGACATCTGCAGCAGCTGGAAAGGCCACAGAAGTACCTCACAAAGAGGATTACTGGACTCAAACGAATGCCCTACACTGACCATCTCAAAAAACTCCAGCTTTACTCCGTAGCATATCACCTACTCAGAGGTGATCTCTGCCTAACATATAAAGCTATGTCAAACCCAGAGCTGTTGAACATGCTACACCTAAAGAAATTCCAATCCCTCCGAGCTACACGCTCTAGGGACCTAAACCTTGTAGCCACAATAAACAGGACATGCTGGAGGGATAGATTCTTATCCCAGAGACTTCCCATACTCTGGAACAGGCTACCTATCTATGACAAGCAAAGTTCTTCATTAGCACTCTTCAAGAAAAATTTTGATGAGTGGATGGGAAATAGGAAATACACCCCGGGGATCACTTCTGTGTCTCTGCTCTTCAGTGGTACAGGAAAATAACTTTCTTGGGTGGCATAAGCCAGGGAACCTTGTTGGCTAGGCTTGCTTAGGCCCTTGGGCCGATAACCTAGTACCTACCTATGAACCTATGAAGGATACTTCACTAGCTCCACAATGCTATGCTACAGTAAGTAGGGGAGTATATGTGGATTCCACATACCACAGAGGAGACAGGCAACAGCATGCAGGCTTTTTATGACATAGTTCTTTTCTATGAGGTACTGGGGGTCATAGACTGCACACACATTGCTAATGCCCCACACAGGGGGAGCAGGGAAGAAGGTACATAACTGTAAGTGGTTCCCCTCTTATCAACCGCCAGATGGTTTGTAATTTTCAGAGTATAATATACAATGCATCTGCAGACCTCTCATGCTGTGCCCATATGACATGTGGTCTAAACCAGTAGTTTGTGTGGGGTGATTTTACCCAGGGCCATCTTTTTGGTGATGCAGGATATGCCTTGGAGCCATGCTTAATGATAACTATTAGAAATTTCCAGACCATAGCCGATATTGGCTACAGTTACTGTCACAGACCCAGGCCATTACTGAATGTGTTTGACCTGCTTGCCCTGTCTGTATGTAGCTGGAGGGCACACTGCAGTACGGCCCTACAATATGTGAACAATATCAGTGGTGCAACAAGTATCATACACACCTTTGGTATAAAAGGCTGTGGGTTCTGTTCACACACCAGGTAGATTGACAGCTGATGCTGCAGTACAGTATATGGACGAAAGGGGAGGTGCTGCACTCCTGTGTGGGTTGTCCTTCGGATGAGATTTTAAACCAAGGTCCCACCTGTTTGAGCTGGTGGTAGTTCAAATGGATGTAAAAGATCCCATGGCACCTACTGAAAAGAATGTGGGAAGTTCCCCAATGCCTTGGCCAAATTTCCCCTAATAATGTAAATACCACCTCAGATTTCCCCTGAAAAGAGGTCACCAGCCTAATGTAACTAACCCAGTCAACAAAGGAAAAATAAACTAACATAAATAAACATGCAGTAAAATCTTTGTAGTTTGTATAATGTTATGCAAAATCATTATATGCAAGCAGTTACAGCACGGTAAACACATTTAGGGGGAGGATGTCACAGACTCAGCAAGTTTGTAGGAGACAGCTGCAGGGGAGAACTATGCCTGATGTAGGTGGATATGGTATGTCGTGGAACTGGCTAAGAGGCAAAGTTTGGTTCAAAGTAATTGGCCAGAATAAAGCATTATACAGAACGTTAAATAAATGGCGGCTCATTCCTTGGCTGGATTCAGTACAGATACCCTGTCCACATATACATCCAGTATACTTCCCTCAACACTGGATGGCAGAGTGGATGTGGTAGCCCTACCTATTCCTGACCATGGCTTTCCTATTCCATGGTGAACCTCCCTGCAAGAGGACAAAGGAGGCTTTGCCAAAGGAAGTGTATCTGCCAAAATGTGTGGCCACAGAGAGGCACCTACTGCTTGAAAACTCCTTATCTCTGTCATGTTGAACATGTGTCCCATGCACTCCTTCAGATTATCATGCAGACCATGTACCACCACTACCAAATCAGCAATACCTGTTTTGATGTCTGCCTGTGTCTATATTATGGAACTGAACAAATGATGCATATAGGCCATGGACACATCTAACTTGGATGAAGGACAAGATGGCATGCCTGGCCACCAGCACACTATCCACCAGTGTCATCATCTCACTTTGTGACAACCAATGGGGATTGTGTCACAGATGATGGCATCCCTCCCCAGATCAATGTCTATTGTCATCCTGTCCATAGGTCTCATCCTGTATTTGTTGGGTAGGTTAAACAGGCACAAAATCTGCATCTGTAGAATGAGTTTTGGATGTAGTCATCACATTGCAGGTGTCTACTACTGACCCAGTGAACCCTGAGCATGCCATAATTTGGCTGCCATCATAATCAGAGCCATAATATTCCTGACATCAGGCAACTGTATATCCATGGTAGAGGACCTTGTCAACCCAACACTTGCAAAAACATTACAAGAAACCACTCAAACTAAGACCCTTCACCAGTAACTACAGCCCTCTGACTAATATAATACTATTACTACTACATAATACAGTGGTACAAGAAAATAATAAGTAACATACCGTGTGCTAGTGGCCACTGAACTAGAAGCCCAGCTTTTTCTGTAAAATAAAATTGTCATGGTTGCAATTTCTACTCAGCCATACATTGATTTAGTATGGACATATCCATCTGAGGCATTACCAGCAAATATGCCTCATGGCCTGCTCATCTTTGCAGGGTATTTTCTCTCTCAATCACCTGTGTAGCAGTTATGCTCCTCATCTGTGGAATAGTGTGACAGGCAATTGTATGTCAGCATTATACATCTTCACATTTCTGTGTTCCTTTTGGGGGGGGTTGGGGCTGATCCACTAAAAGAGATGTCTACAGACAATTTGTGGATGTGTAACATCTCTGGATTGTGGAACTGTCCAGACCCCCACGCTTAGATACCAGAAATTCATCCATCTCTCTTAGTGGTGGTTTACTCTAAATACCACCACACATTGTCCTCTGCTTCTGTGTCAGGCAGTTTGCCTGACCTTTGGTTGCAATGGCCATGCTGGTAGCCCATCATTTTACTTGATCAAAAGTCCTGTTTCAGTCACTAGCAGCATTTGTGTCAGCAATGACATTCCACCAGGCATAGTTGAGCTTGTGCCAGCTCTGGAGATGGATGGCCTTCAGCAAGATGTCATTCTCTGCATGGAAGGACTTGCATTTCCTTTGTTTCACACATTGTGGCATTATTATCTGGAATGGAAAGGAAATACATTGTTGAGAAATGTCACAGTCCTAACACACATAATGCTACACAGCTAGAAACTCTAGGGTGCAGGTGTGACAACAGGCAAAAATAACAGAGCACTGAATTATGTAAGGGTGGCTATGCACATATAAATGCATGTATGGGAAGGTGTGCTGTGTGCACAGTAATAATGCTGCACATATCACCATGTACCCCCTGGAGGGTGGCATAAGATGCACATATAGGTTCATTGGAGAGTACTAGGCTAACAATCCCAGGAAGCCTTTTAAAGTCTAGCCTTGCCATTGTGTGGCATTATTGCTTGTATATGTAGGTGCATAGGCATTAAAATAAAGCATGCATCTCCACTTTCTCATAGTATCACTGCATATAGCATGTGCACATACTTAGGTGCATACACAGTTCTCTTTGTGCATACACAGTTCTCTTTGTGTCAGTCCTGGTGGTAATCACAGGAATCTTTCTTTGCTGGGTGAGTTTTCTAATTTGTGGTACCTTAGGCCATGAAATGCCAGATAGTTAACTGATAATTGGCTTCGGACCACAATGGGCTACAAGGCATACATACAGTTAACTCATCAAGATCACAATACATACATTTTAAAATTACAGGGCAGATCTGTCTGACCCAAACATTTCTTACTGCTGCAGTTTAGTTGACACAGTACTGTTGTTTAGTCAGAATAAAACAGCTTTCAACTGCCTGTTAAACAATGAAAAAAAATGAAGTGACTTTGATGATGACAGTCTAATTTGTAGCAACAACTCAGGAAAGAGGTCATAATTTGAAATACATTCCTCTGTGTTGTCAATGGTTGAGCATCATTTTATTGCAATTAGCTGAGACATTTGTAGAGATATAATATGTGGTCCGGAACAATGTGTTGTCAACAAATTCTCCACTGGCACTTTCAGTACTTGTTAGGGTTACCATCTTTCCATTTTTTTGCAGGACACAAAAGACAGCAACTGTCCTGGTATTTTAAGAGAAAAATATTTCTAATTTTCCTGAGATATTGCAGAATGCTATCATATTATAGTTTAAAAAACACATTAATACTATATAAAACAACACAGACAACTACAATTCTGCAACAGTGAGGTATTATTTTTGTAATAGGGTGAAAATGTGTATTTTGCACTCATTGAGGGTATGCTTTGTCCTGCTAAAATGATGGTTCAGCAAGACATGTCCAGCTTTAGATATTTGAGAAAGTGATAGCCCTAGTACTTGTTTGTGCCCTGTCTCATTCATCATCCTTTCCAGTTTACAGCAGAAGTAAATGATCAGGCATGTTATTAAAAACATACATACAGCATCCAGCAGCATGGAATAAGGGGTATCAAAGCCTTGACAATAGCACAGCTAACCTGAGTTTGGCTAGTGGGTTGGGTGCCTATAGAATCTGTCCGGGGAGAATGGCATTGACCAGCTGCTGTAAAATCAGCTTACCCATCCTGAGAGGAGGAAGGGAGGCAAGTCTGTTTCATCACTTGAGTGACACCTAGTGGGAGTACTAGTTGTAGCACCAGTGCATCAAGAGTCTGTGACCTTGTGCTGCCTAAGTGAAGAAAGAATGAAGATGGGAGGGATAGTGCTGCAAAAGGGTTAGGTAGGCCATCCCACTAGAGTGTTAAGCAGATCCACTCCCTACCATCTGACTCTCACCACAGGGAGAAATAAATGGGCTGAGAAAGCATGCCACACAGGAACAAATGGGTCACAGGACTCTTGTCTAGCCCAGGGATGCCTATTCCCCCCACCAAAGAATAATTGGGCTTATTGGGCGAAAGACGTGCAGCCACCAGACAGGTCTGGTGGAGAAGAGAAAACAGAAAGGAAAAAAAAACACAAGAAATACACACATAAGGCCATATTCATACACACACCGTATGCCTCACAGCAAGGTTGTGATGGCAAGGAAAAGAGTGCATGTTCAGGCAGCATTTGCTAGATCTATTGAATAAAGCAAGACAACTTGAGTTGATGTTGATAATGAGGATGTCTATCCTCATATCAGGAAAAACAAAACAGGATATGAGGACTTCTTGAATCCAGATGGGTGAGACAACAGGAATGAAGAAGGAAGGAGAAGCCATTCCAGACTTCTGTCTGGCAAATGGCTTGATGATGACCAACACATGGTTCAGCAAGATAGACAGTCTCAACATCACATACAAGAGTGGCTGACATTTAACTAAGTTAGACTTCCTCCTATTAAGGAAATGGCATTGGGGTACACTCAGACATTGTAAAGTCATCCCCAGTGAAACAGTCAGCCCACAGCATAAAACACTGGTGGGAACAAACGGTTACAAGCAATGGTCAGAGAAGGTACTATGGTCAACATAGACAATACTATAGACCTGAAAGTTGACTGGAGTGAAAGGACAAGAGTTCAAGGAAATGCCCAGGGCTCTAGTGACTCAGAATGAAAAGGAGATAGGTGGGGTCAAAGAAGAACATCAGCATTTCAAAACCACTTCTGTGAAGACTATAGAACATATATGCATTTGAGCTAGGTATGGAAATAAGGTACATAATGAAAGCTGGTGAAAGAAAGTAGAAGTCCAGAAAGTTATCAAAAGAAAGAAGCGGTGCAAAAAAAAGTGGGAAACAGAAAAGATGGACCAAGCTAAGAAGTAATACTGGTTGTCTCAGAGTCTTAAGACAGCAGTCACAATAACAAATGATAAGGCATCAGAGGCAGATGGCAAAAAAATTATATCAGGTTGCAAAGCAAACACAGAAAGATAAACAAAGTGGTTATCAGACACCATTCATAAGGGATGCCAGCAACAAACTTGCTCACCAGTCCACAGGACATCAGTGGCAGGATAGGTCCATCAGTTTCTGAATGGAAAAAAAAGGCACAAAAGCTATACTGTCCCATACAAAGCCTTTAATAGAGAAGGAAGAAGAGCCCAAACTAGAAGAAATACGAACAGCATTGAGGAAAATTAATTCAGTGGTAGCAGCAAGCGCAAATGAGATCATGGGAGATATGCTCAAGATGTTTGGTGACTTAGGGCAGAAATGGCTCCAGAGGGTAGTCATACCATGAAGGAGAGATACTCATACCAGTATGGAGAGAAAGGCATATCCTAGATGACTGGATAAGAAGCATTCTAGTGCTAGTATAGAAGAGCATAGGTTCATAGGTGTGTACTAGGCTAATGGCTCTGGAGCCTTTACAAGCCTACACCATAGAAGTCCCCTGGCATTGTGCAGTCCCTAGCCAAAGCAGGAAGTGGACTTCCACGATGGCTGCACACAGATCAACAGCTTAGTTTAAGCTCTCCCAATGTAAAAACAGAAAGAAGGGCCAGTGAAACTGTCAGCTTGGAGAAAATTACATTACTGCCTAGTAAGTACACCTCCTGAATGCCAGCAAAGATGAAATATGGATAACCTGAAAGAAAATCAACAAGAAAAGTAGAAGACAAAACAGTGTCTGGGAAGAATTCTGGAGCAGTTTTTAAAAGAGATTACTTCCAGTACTTTAGAGGAAAAAAAATCAAATGTACATAGAAGTAATTAAAATACATAAAACACTAAAGGAATACATCAACTCAAATAACAAACGGTTAGAAAACAGAAGAATCTGTAACTAGCTATTCAGATGAATGGATAAATCTTCAAAATCAGAGGCTGAGATGAAGAAAAGGGTGGCTAAGTATGAGGCTTCTCATGAAGAGCTGTTTTAAAAAATAGAGCTAAAAGACAGAATGCATAGAGAAAACCTGAGAGTGCTGCTGGTATCAAAGAAATTTGAAGGAATAAACTGTATTCATTTTATGAAAGCACAAATAAGCAAATGAACTGTTCTTCATAGGGTCATAGTTCAGTACTAGGCTAACTGCCTTTGCAAGCCATTCTAAGTCTAGCCATTTATCCAATTTGAGAATCAAACCCTGTACCTTGTGTCTATATGGTAAACATCATAGCCATTATGCCAACACCCAAACCTAAAATTTTCATTTTCCCTTTTCCATAGATTCATGGTTTCAAAGGTTAATAGCTAATTACTAGGCTAGCTGCTTTAAAGGGCCATTCTAAGCCTAGCCAACTTCCCTCCCAAAGGGGAGAATCAAACACTGTACCCTGTGTCTGTGAGTCAAACAATTTAACGATTATACCAACTCCCCCACCAATCCACAGAAGGTTTTGTTAATTGAAAGATCACATTGAATGTATGCTCCAAACCTGACAAGACGTACATTAATAAAGATGCAATCATATCAACAGAAAAAGTTAATTCTGACAAAACTGCAGAAGAAAGGAAAAGTATAAAAACTGGAGACAGCAGAGTATTTGTGGAAAATGATTATTCACTGTAAATCAGGCAGAAGAAGAGAAATTTATCCCAGCAATCAAGGAATGTTAAGAGGCAAGTGTGGGATTCAAGCTGCTGTATCCAGATGCCTTCAGAATATTTTTCCTGGAGGAACAAAGACAGGTTTTTTATGCAGAACAGGCTAAGGAGGAAGTACAAATATCTGTCTAACAAAACATGAGCCAACAAGCAGGCAGAGACTCTACTTCTCATTATTCTGGCAGTAAAGCTCATAGAAAACCATTGCCAGTGAAACATTTTCCAATGTTCCAAAGGAAAATACTTGAGAGACAGAAAAAAAGCAAAGGAGTTGACTAGAAGAATCAAGAGTACCTTGAACCTGAACCAGATTCTGGTATTGGAAGATGGAGATAATTAGGAAGAAAACGAGTGACACTGAACTTAATGAAAAAAATGGACATTTGTGAAATATGGCATTGCATGAAAAATGTCTGAGAAAGAATGGAATTTTGTTGACTTTCTTAAACTTGTGGGTGGTCTCTAAAGCATATACCCCATTTTATGTCACTAATGTTTACAAGAACAGTAGAGAGAAAAAAGAAGTAACTAAGTAAAACTTTTTTTGTTCTTCGTATTAGTATAAAACATTTTGGGATATAAACTGCATGTTATATTGTAAATATGTTGCTGTGTGTTTGGATATGTTATATTGTAACGCAGTTTTGTGTAGTGTGTACTCAGGGTATTTTAATTCTATGTGAGGCAGTCTTTTCAGTGATCATTGTGTATGTTAAAGATGTTAAACAGGTACTTTTCCTTAGTTGTAAGATATATAGGCTTTATATTACAACCAGATAAGAAAGGCTAGACAGAAGTAAGTTTAAGTTGATATAATGTTGTGATCTTTGGCTTCTAGGGTATAAAAGTGAACTGATGTTTTACAAGGGTAGCTGTCTAGATTTATGTCCATGGCTTAAGCTATAAACAATTTTTTTCCTTTATTTTTAAATATACTTGAAAAATAAGACAAAATTGATGAAAGGCATGAAGAATACTAAACTCCTTGCATCTGCAAAAATATTAGCTTGTTTTTCCCCTTAACAAATGCTCTCAATGGGAGACAAGAAGTCCACAGTTGAAGGCAGTTGGTCAGTGAATTTTGCACACTGTGTTTTGAGTGAAATTTACAAAGATTCATTCATGTATCTGCAGAGTTGTTAGCGGTTTTATTCCTCACTGCTGATTACTTTTACATGGAGATGAGCTGTGTGCAGGTGCAAGCAATTAATCTTGAGAGTTCTTTGTTGAGGGAAATGCAACCTTTAAAGGTGCAATGGTAAGCAGTTTGGTGATAAAGTTTGAACTTGTGAAAGTGAATAAGAGATAGTAGCCTCCTCAGCAGCTTTAGTATTTTTATGTATTTACTAGTGCATATTTTAGTATTATGTAATAGCAGCCAGCATACTTTTTCTTAGGGCTAAAAAGTTAATGTTGTCTGAAAAGCATAAAAGCTGTTTTTCACATCTTGGAGGTAAATAGAAATATGAAAAGAAGAGACAGCAATCCATGTAAGTGGGAACACAGGATATAGCATGTGCTTTAGCATGGGTAAACTTAATTTGAGATTACATAGTATCTGTGGGTGTAGCTGTTTGTTTGATGTAATTATTCCTACCTTCAGGTTAAACTTCATTTGTTGAAAATGTACTTACCTGTGTATATTTGTTACACGTTCAGAGGGGATGGGAATGTTCTGAAAATGTATTTATTTTTTTTATTATTAATGGTTTTCATTAAAGCAAAATGTCTTGAAAATGTGACACAGGTTCAAATGAAGATGAGAACAAACAACTGTGCAAAAGATCTGCCTGCCAAACATTAATGTGTATGTATAAGACAAAAGTTGGAAATACACATTCAAACAAACTATCGAGTGTAACAGATGAAAATAACAGCTTTCTATCATAACGGCTACTCTATCCATATTATTATATAATGTAAATTGCCTTAAAGGTATAGACAAAAAGGAATAGCATTGAATTATATTACAAATTGCACAGTGCAAACAGCAATGCTGCATGAGACACATTTGGAAAGAAATAAGCATGTGAATTTGTCGAAAAAGGGATTTTGGAATGGATATTCAGCAGAATATCAGGGACAGTGGAAAGGAGAGTAATAATACTTGCTAGATGGACTCTTATAGTAATAAAGGGAAAAAAAACAATAATGATAGATTTCTGGTGGCAACTGGCTATTAGTATGGGTGGAGGATTACACTGGCATGTATTTAGATTCCACCAAAAACTGCTATTATAAACTTAAGAAAAGTTTGGGAGAAATAATCAACTTTTGACAGGAAATATTACTTATAGGTGGGAAAAGAAACTTGATTTGCAATAATGAAAATTCAATTTTAAACCATAATTATAAAGTGTTTATGTCTATAGGTTCATAGGTTCATAGGTTCATAGGTTCATACTAGGCTATCTGCCCGAGGGCATTTACAAGCCTAGCCCATGGTTTTGTGGCTTAGGCCACCCCTTTAGTATGGGGAACTATACCCATTATTTTTCTGTGCCTCTGTCGAGCAGTGACACTGAGGTAATCCCTGGGGTATATCTGCGATCTCCCATCCATTGGTCAAGATTTCTCTTGAACAAGGCCAGCGAGGTGCTCTGCCTCACATGTACCGGGATTTTGTTCCACAGCATAGGGAGTCTTTGGGTGATGAATCTATCCCTCCAGCACGTCCTATTAATAGCCGTGTCAAGGTTTAAGTCTCCGCCCTTGTGGCTCTGATGGATCTAGATTTTTGAGGTGAAGCATATTCATCAAATCTGGGTTTGACATGGCCTTGTATGTTAGGCAAAGGTCACCTCTGAGCAAGCGATGGCGACTGAATAGAGCTGGAGTTCTTTCAGTCGGGCAGCATAGGACAGATTTTGAGACCCTTTATCCTTTTGGTGAGGAACTTTTGTGGCCTCTCCAGCTGCTGCAAGTGTCGGGTCAGATACATTCCGAATGGGGCATTGTACTCAATCATTGGTCTGATGAGTGATGAGTAAAGGGAGACTATGACCTCCCTTGATCTAGATGAGAATCCCTTCATGATAAGGTGGGCAATGTAGAAGGTCTTCCTAACTACTTTAGCTACATGGGTGTCGAATGACAGACTACTATCAACCTGGGTCCCCAGGTCCCTGATAACTTCTTCTGTGCTCAGTGGATTGCCACCTATTTGGTAGCTAGGGGTAACCTTGTTTTTCCCGAAGGGTATGACTATGCATTTTTGGCATTTAACTTTAGGCCGTGGCTCTGGCACCAGTTATCCGTTTCTGTGAGACCCTTCTGAAGGATATCTGTGTCAGATGTGTTTTCTACTATGGCCCAGTTTGCAGTCATCTGCAAACTTTGTCAGCCATAACCCTCCTGTGTTTGCTTGTACTTGGAAAAGTAGATGCCAAACAAGAGTGGGCCAGGACTGAGCCCTGTGGGACACCACTTGTGACAGGCTTTGAGTCTGACATGGCGCCAGCAGCTCTGACCCTGTGGGTTCTGTCACTCAGCCAGTTTGCAACCCATCTTGTGATGTATGGGTTGACATTTAAGCTGATGAGTTTTTCAATGATACCCGAATGGGGTATTGTATCGAAGGCCTTAGCCAGATCGAGGTAGGCTGTATGGACTGCCTTTCCCTCATCAATGGCTTTGGTGACTGTTTGAAAAAGTCAACCAAGTTTAAAAGGCATGATCTGCCTTTGACAAAGCCAAACTGGGTTGGATCCAAAGTCTGCAAATTCCCTATGTCTTTATTTATGAGGTCCATTATGATCCTCTCCATGGCTTTGCAGATAAGGCTTGTCAAGCTAATGGGCGGTAATTTCCAGGGTCGGTGGAGGCACCGCCTTTGTGAAGTGGTACCACAGTTGCAGTGCGCCACTCCTGGAGTGCGTATCCAGAGGTAAGACTTTGATTAAACAGCTGTCCTAGCTGTGGGTTTAATTCCTCATTGAGTTCATGGAGCACACAGCCGGGGACACCATCAGGTCCCATGGATGCTGTGTTTTTGCTTTGGAGAGCAGTTCTCACTTGGGCGCTGGAGATGTTTGGGGGCTGCAATCGTTTGGTATAGATATCTCTCCTTTTGGGGGGAGAAGTTTGCACTGAACCTGTCAGCCAGTATGTTGGCAATGTCTGTAGGATCAGTAATCTTCACATCATTTTGAACTAGCTCTGAGCATATCTGGGAGTTTCCTCCCAGGTTTCTAACATAGCTAAAGAAGGCCTTATGATTGTCTTTTGAGTCTTTAGCTATTTTTCTCTCGAAATTTGCTTTGGATGATTTTATGAGAGCTCTTAGTTTTTACTTATAGTGATCAAGGGTGTCTTACCTTTTAAGGATTTTGCTCTATCTTGTAGTAGCTTCCTCCTTTTGTTGTAGAGTTTGTTTATGGCTGGGGTCCACCAGACTGGATGCTTGCCTTTGGTACAAAGAGTCTTTGTTTTGCTTGGGATTGCCTTATCCATGCAGTCCTGCAGGTGCTGGTAGAAGGCATTTGTAAGTGATTCAGCGGCTTGAGTACTGTTTTCCGCCGGCTCGGGGGCCTTAAAGGAGACCACACTAGTCTTTAGAAGTGTGAAGTCGGCTTTTGAGAAGTTCTTTACTGTGGTCTTTTTATTTCAGGTGGGGGTGGGATGAGGACCTCCAGCGAGATTAGTTTGTGGTCTGATCTCACCAGTGAGGGTACATCTCCGGTGTTGAACATTGTGCTCCCATGTTCGTGATGATGAGATCAAGTATGTTATCTCCTCTTGTGGGGATGGTGACTAGTTGTTCCATGGCATTTGAGTTTATGAATTCCAGGAACTTTTGGGCTAGGGTGTTTGGGCTTGAGTAGTGTTCCCAGTCTATATTAGGGTAATTGAAGTCACCTAGTATGATGGTGTTTGGTGATACATTTATCCCCTCTAGTGTTTTCAGGAAGGCCATGTGAGGTTCCTGAGTTTGTGAGGGTGGCCTGTAACATGCTACAATTTGCAGAGCAGTCTTGCCTATGGTTAATTGCACCTGGATGGTCTCCGATGCATCGTCGTTGCCACCAGTCTTGAGGTGTGGGTGTCCTTGATGAATATGGATACCCCCCTCCTTTCTTAGTATTGTCCAGATTTTGGGGCCGGAGCATGATATGAGGTAAAACCTGATAGCGCGGGGTGCTCTCAGGAGCCTTGAACCAGGTTTCTGTCACAGCACAGACATCGATGTTCTCCATACTGAGAAGGGCCTCGAGTGCGTGCATTTTGAGATTTAGACTTCTGGCATTGAGCAGCATTACCCTTAGTTTTTCCTTTTTGTGTTCTAGGGTGGTAGGTTTAGAATTTGAGCCTTGCCTAAAAAAGGCACTATGGGGGTGGCAAGAGCCTTTGCCAATATCCGGAATTCCAGGGGTGACAGGTGCAAGCCGTCCCTTGCGAAGCAGCGTGGCTTGTCCAGCATGTCATCCCAGGCAGACAGACACTGGATCCCCTTTGAATGACACCAGTGTTTAAGCCAATTGTTAAAGCTGATCATCTTATCTCTGTATTGTGGCATCATTCTTGGTGAAGGTAGGATACTGCTCAAGGTCAGGGTCATACCTGTCTGGGCTACATAATCAGAGAGCTCCTCAATGTCTCTTTTCATGTAGTCCAAAAGAGTGGTAGAGCTGTTACCAACATTGATGAAGAAGGATCGATGTGGTTTTGTAGAAGAGAGGCTAGCATATGACATTAATAGAATAATGATGATACAGAGAGAAGCATCATCATCATCAACCCCCTTTTTCCTATTTTGTTACCTGGGGTTGGGGTGTTGTGTTAACTCTCACCAACTGCCTTTATTCAGTACTAAACTCCTGCCTTCTTTGATACTCATGCCTGACTGCTGCAGATCTTCTCTCACATAATCCATCCACCTCTTTGCTGCAAGCCCTTGTTTTCTCTTGCTTTCTTCCTGTCTCAAATCATCTTTGCAGACTTTCTTCTGCTTTTTTGCACATGTACCCAAACCATAGTAATCTGTTCTCTTTGATCTTTTCTGTAACTGGAGCTAATTTGGTTTCTGCTCTTATGTCTTTATTTCTCTGACTGCCCCACAGTGTGCATCCTACCATCCATCTCAGGAACTTCCTTTCCCCAAAGAGAAGCAGAATGTAAGAAGATGCCACCACTGCTGGAGGGTCTTGATGCATTAAAAACATTTGACAGAGTAAGTTGTGATTTCATAAGTACAGCACTGGAAGCATTTGCATTCCCAATACAATAATGAAGTTAATTAGGAGGATATAAAGGAAGGATCAGAGGCAAGAATTAAAGGGATTCTCTCCCAATTCTCAATACAGCTGCTTCTCTTGGACCGAAGTATGAATGTTACCACCCACATTATCAGCTATGTCCCAATTTTGTGACATCACTGTCAGTCTTTGCCCACATATTCCTTTACTTTGCATACCCTTTCCCATTCTTATTTGGGTTCCAGTGACTAAACAAAGACATTGCAGCACCTGTTCCCACTTAAAAGATTTTATGTCTCAGGCTGGAGTCACATTTTTTTTTAACAGTTAAGTATCTGTATATAAGTGGGCAGTAAG